>NC_041408.2:6500000-6602500 GCF_900747795.2 Erpetoichthys calabaricus | reverse complement strand
AATGTTTATATTGTAGTCGTATACTTTGTTGCTTAACAATATCTTCCTTTCTTTTGTGCGGAGCCACAATTAAATGTAACTGTTACCCAGTCGTCCATTGCTTTTCCTCAGTCGTCAATAGGCATTACCCTCCCTGAACAAAATAAAATAATCGACTCTTTTACAACGGGCTCCCTCTCAGTTTGAAAAGAAACATCACCAAAGTCAAAAGGCTGGGACCCTGATAAAGGTCAGTGCTAACTGTGCAGACCCTTCATGTCCAAATGCTGCCCTTCACTCTGCCAGTAATGTCTCCCCAGGGGCACTCTGGGTATCTTGAGTCAAGGAGGATGTTGAATGAAAACTTCCCATTAGCGCTGACCTCGGAGCAAAACACAAATAGATGCCGTTGTTCGAGTGACTAAGAATGTTAGCTTCATTAGTAATCTTAATTTAAGGGGCAGAGAGCTGAGTGTTTACAGAACCAGAAAAAAAAACAAAAGAAACACAAAGCGGGATACAATCAGCATTCCTGACATGCTCCTGTTCCCGAATGTCATGACAAACGCGCTTTGATTCATGGGGTAACTGACACGGACTAATTCGAGACGTGAGTTTTCCGCAATCGCAGCCTCTGCATGCAGGATTTCCAGTTTTCGCCACGTTTTTAAAGAAGCCCACCGCGGGCACATGCTGATGGGACTGAAAATGGAGGGTAAGTGTCAGGAGGTGTTCGGCTCCTACATGACAAGGACCGTTTCCATGCTGCTGCCAACACTCCTGAAACACTCCGGCAACTGCGCTTTGAGATCTTCAAACGTTTACCGTAAAGTCGTGACCCCGCTTATCATTTGTGTGGACCCTTCAAAAGATGCTTTAAGAGACTGTCATTATGCCAGCAAGTATGAGTTACAGGAAACAGTCCGCATGCCGCTTTCTTCTGGGATTCCTTTATTTTCTTATTTTTCTGTCCTCAAAGATTTTTAATTATGTCGGAGGACGTTATAGAAAGGGGGGCCTAATCCACCTGTGAGAGTTCGGTATCACTGGACATTTTAAAAGCACATAGCAGAACATTCATAAATGTGTTTACCTCATTTAGATCCCATTAGTTTTCTGGGCAAGACCCCACCATATTTGGCTCAAACTCCCCTTAAATGGGCCCTGATGGTCGCTCACTTGCCCTGCCGCTCACACTCAGTTACCCTTAAAAAGGGCAGATCTTCAACAGGAGCAGACGTCCTCCTAGCACCAGAGCCAGAAACAAATGGCCTCCTTCTGGTCTCTCCTCAGGCAATCTCATCCAGTGAGTGGTCCTGTTCTGCCAACCACCGTGTCCTCCATAATGTTTGGGACAAAGAAACCATTTTGTTTTGTTTTTTCCTGATTTCCCCCTCTGCTCCACAGTTTAAAATTTCAAATCAAATCATTCGGACGTCGTGATTAAAGTTCACGCTGCAGACTTTCATTGAAGGGGCTTTGGTGACACAACATCTGTTCTGCATGGTCCCCCCATTCCAGGGCGCCATAATGTCCCAGATGTTTGTGATTCTTCAGGTGGGTTTCATGGCTTCACTAAGATACCTCAGCCTGCTTCAACCATTTGGAGTCTGTAGCTACCATTGTGTGACAATTCCAAGAATTAATAAAATAACAGTGGAAGGTCGAGCTTTTAGTTACAGGACCCCCTAAACTGTGGAGTGGTCTGTCTGCCACTATAAGACTGAAGACTCACCACTTCTGAAGTAGGATTAGTGCACCCTGCCGCACCCTGACCTGGTGGGTAATTACCTCCACTTGGTCCGCTCAGCGTCCTCCTACTCGCACGTGTGTGACAACAGAAACACAGAGGAGGCCACAGTTCAAGATGAACACCACAAAAACAGGGTGGCCAGACTACCGTTTGTGAGAAAGGACTTGAAAGAGCCTGAAGAATTCTGGGAAAAGGTCTTGAGGAGAGACGAGACAAAGATGAACAGTATCTTCAATCTCCTCTGCAGCATTGAGAAGCCACTCAAGGAGGATGAGTAGCCCCATCCACTTCAGACAGAAAATGCCCTGCCCCTTCCAACTCAAACACTATAAAAGAGAGCTGCACATGGATGGTGGCGTCACATTTTGACCTGGCAATCGAGAAGGACAGAGCTCTGACTCTTTTGATTACTTTTGTGAACCATCTGTAGGCTGTTTGAAACCTCTCTGTGTTGTTACTTAATGGCAACAAAAGTATTATCACCTGCTATTTTTATTCCAATTAAATGACAAACCACAAAAACAGGACGGCCAGATAACAGTTTGTGAAAAAGGACTTCAAAGAGCCTGAAGAATTATGGGAAAAAGAGACAAAGATGAACCTCATCAGAATGTGGAGACGACCAGGAGCTGCCCAAGATCCAAAGCAGACAACCTCATCTGTTAAACATGGCGGTGCTGGGGGTGTTATGGCTTGGGCATGTATGGCTGGCACAGGTCCTGACTGGCACACTTTACTTATGATGGAGCTGCAGACGGAACAATGAATTCTGGGACTCTATGTTCATACTTAATGCCAACAAAGCACTATTACCTGCTAATTTTATTCCAATTAAAAGACAAACGACAAAAACAGGACGACCAGATGAGAGTTTGTGAAAAAGGATTTCAGAGTTCCTGCAGAATTCTGTGAAAAAGATCTTGTGGACAGAAGAGACAAAGATGAACCTCATCAGAGTGTGGAGACAACCAGGAACTGCCCGAGATCAAAAGCAGACCACCTCATCTATTAAACATAGCGGGGCTGGGGGTGTTTTGGCTTGGGCATGTATGGCTGGCACAGGTCCTGGCACACTTCACTGATAATGGAGCTGCTGACGGCTGCGGCACAATGAATTCTGGGTCTCTATGTTCATACTTAATGCCAACAAAGCACTATTACCTGCTATTTTTATTCCAATTAAAAGACAAACCACAAAAACAGAACGGTCAGATAAGAGTGTTTGAAAAAGGACTTCAAAAAGCCTGAAGAATTCTGGGGAAAAGAGACAAAGATGAACCTCATCAGAGTGTGGAGATGACCAAGAACTGCCCGAGATCCAAAGGAGACCACCTCATCTGTTAAGCATGGCGGTGCTGGGGGTGTTATGGCTTGGGCATGTATGGCTGGCACACTTCTCTTCACTGATAATGGAGCTGCTGACGGCTGCGGCACAATGAATTCTGGGTCTCTGTGTTCGTACTTAATGCCAACAAAGTACTAATACCTGTTATTTTTATTCCAATTAAAAGACAAACCACAAAAACAGGATGGCCAGATAACAGTTTGTGAAAAAGGACTTCAAAGAACCTGCAGAATTCTGGGAAAAAGCTCTTGTGGACCAAAGAGACAAAGATGAACCTCATCAGTGTGTGGAGACAACCAGGAACTGCCCAAGATCCAAAGCAGACCACCTCATCTGTTACATATGGCGGTGCTGGGGGTGTTATGGCTTGGGCATGTATGGCTGGCACAGGTTCTGACTGGCACACTTCTCTTCACTTATGATGGAGCTGCTGACGGAACAATGAATTCTGGGTCTCTGTGTTCGTACTTAATGCCAACAAAGTACTATTACCTGCTATTTTTATTCCAATTAAAAGACAAACCACAAAAACAGGATGACCAGATGAGAGTTTGTGAAAAAGGACTTCAAAGAGCCTGCAGAATTCTGGGAAAAAGCTCTTATGGACCAATGAGACAAAGATGAACCTCATCAGAGTGTAGAGACAATCTGGAACTGCCCGAGATCCAAAGCAGACCACCTCATCTATTAAACATGGCATTGCAGGGGGTGGTATGGCACTGGGCATGTATGGCTGGCACAGGTCCTGACTGGCACACTTCTCTTCACTGATAATGGAGCTGCTGACAGCAATGAATTCTGGGTCTCTATGTTCGTACATAATGCCAACAAAGTACCATTACCTGCTATTTTTATTCCAATTCAAAGACGAGACCCCGGCTGGTACCCCCAAACCTTTTTGTCTGCATACATCAGTCTGTCTTTCCCGGCCACGTTACACGTTTACAGTCTCAGAATAACTCCGGCTTTGTTTTTTGTTTTTTTTTATCCTGATGCTGTTACAAGTAATCCACTATCTAAATGGGCTTGCGTGCTTAACTGATTTACATTTAACTGCCTGGTACACCTGAGTCACAGATGACTACAAAGCACCGGAGGAAATTAAGGACAAGTAGGGCTGAAAGGAAAATGCTGCAGTCATGATGTTAAGCTTCAAGGGAAGAGCAACAAGGTGGTCACTGCTTTACGTTTTTCTAGTTGACGGCAGCTTGGCAAGATTCCCTCGCTGTTTTCAAGTACAGCTGGAGACTGACTCTCGTTCTCTCTCTCTCTCTCTCTCTCTCTCTCTCTCTCTCTATCTATCTATCTATCTCTCTATATATATATATATATATATATATATATATATATACATTTTTTTTTTCCCGCTCTGGGCTTCTAGCCTAAGCTGCAGACTTCAGAAGAAGAGGAGAGAGCTGCAATGACTTGGCCCTCCCATAGGCTTGGCAGAGAAATTAGCTATGGTTGGCTAATTTCTGCATGCCACAACATCCTGTAATGGTCAGGTTCTCGAACGAGACTGGAAGAGAAATAATAGATCAGGGCCTTCCTGCGCTGTTTCTTGACAGCTAATTTACATTTTCTGTAACATTAAAGTGTCTTAACTATTAATCCCAAAATGATATTTGTGTAACATATGCGAGCTAAAAAAGACATTCGCGGCAATGCGATAGCTTTCCAAACACAGAATGCTTTACATCTTCGGTTATTGTTCTGGTCCCCCCCCAAAGAAGATAAAATAATCTGCCTCAGTGATCACAGAGACTATTGCACTTTCATCAGTGCTAATGAAAACATTTGAACGGCTTGTTCTAAAAAGTCCTCATCGCGGCCCACTTCAGTTGGTGCAAATACATCTATGGGCCTGAGCTTTGTGCTAGAGCTGACCCCAAAATTCGGTTGCTGGTTTAGCATTTGACACCATTGCCCCTGAGCGGTTGGTTACTAAACTTGTGGAGCTCAAAGCTTCCACCTGTAAATGGATTTACAAACCGGAAAAAGAAGGTTTGGATTGCCTCCCACCGTTTAGGCTCCCTCTATATTAGCACAGGTGCCCCCCCACCCAGGCTGTGTACATCCCCCCTACTCTATTCCTTGTACACCAATGACTGGAGGTCCACTGTCCCTTTAGTAAAAATCATTAAGTTTGCTGATGACGCCACCATTTATCGGACTAATTTCTAATGGTTAGGAAACAGCTTACAAAATGGAGGTGACTCATCGTCTCTCTTCCTCGTCTTCTTCATCTTTTCTCACATCTGTGTGGGGTTGATGTGCTTGATCAAATTCTCCACACAGCTCAGTCCTGCACCTCTTGTCCACTCAACCTCTTTTCCTTCAGATCTTCTTTTACAGTGCTTTATCCATCCACCTCCACTTTGGTCTCCCTCATTTTCTCTTCACCTGGACTTCCAATCCCATCACTCTTTTGCCCGCATATTCCTCATTTCTCCTCATCACATGTCCAACTTCCTTTTCTGTCCTTTCTTAGATACCTCTCCCATTTTTGTTGTACCTCTAATGGTCTCATTTCTTGTTCTGTTCGGTTTTTGTAACTCCACATATCCACTTCAGCATTCTCATGTCTTCTCCTGCGCTCCCTTTACTGCCCACGTCTCAACTCCATACATCATTGCTGGTCATATACCACTGTCTGAAAAAACTCACCTAGAACCTTTGCCTTAATTATTTAGTCTGATTGCTTTATGAATCCACTATATACAGTGAACATATATATATATATATATATATATATATATATATATATATATATATATATATATATATATATATATATATATATATATATACATATACAGTGGAACCTTGGTTCACGGACGTCTCGGTACACGTACAACTCGGTTTACGACCAAAAAGTTTGCCAAACTTTTGCCTCGGTTCACGACCACACACTCGGTATACGAACAAGCCAGGTACCCTTTCAGTTTGTTCGGTTTGTTCAGTCTCTCTGTGTGCATTTCCTTTGCAGCGAGCGAGAGAGAGAGCGAGAGAGCGCGACACACACACACACACACACACACACACACAGGCAGCGCGAGACAGAGAGAGCCGAGCAAACACAAAAGATCTCTCTAGAGAGACACACACACAGGCGCTCCAGGCTCACAAAAGAGAGACGCACACACACACACACAGGCGCGAGAGAGAGAGCAAGAGAGAGAGCGAGCAAGGGACGCATAAGGTAGAGAAGGCTTGTTTTTGTTTTCAGTTCTGTTTACAGCGATCGGTTCGTAGCCTGCATTGTTGCAATGTTACTTTTCTTGGTGGTTTATTAAATTACGGATTTTTCAAATGTTCATTTTTTCCCCTGTTCTTAAAACTCATTAAAAAAAATGTTTTTAACAAGCGGTTCCTAGCACTACAGCGCAAACTATTGCAGTGTTAGTTTTCTCTGTTGTTCAAGGTTTTCTCAGTGTTATTCAATGTTTTTACATTTAGTTTACTATTATGCTGTGCATTCTATGGTATAATTAACTATATTTGTGCTTAAAAACTAAAAAATATATATATTTACATACAGTTCGTACGGTCTGGAACGGATTAATTGTATTTACATACAATCCTATGGGAGAAATTGCTTCGGTTCACGACCAACTCGGTTTACGACTAGAGTTTTGGAACGAATTATGGTCGTGAACCGAGGTTCCACTGTGTGTATATATATATATATATATATATATATATATATATATATATATATATATATATATATATATATATACAGTATATACGAGGGGGGACCCAAAAATAACCGGAATTTTGTTGTTGTTAGGTTGGTACTTGTAGTACGTGGTTGGGCCGCTAGGGCGATCTAGTTACACTCCTCACAAGTCAGTCTGCCAAGTACCATCAGTCTGGAAGGTTGTGCTTGTGTTCAGTGAATTTTTTTGTAAAAGTAGTTTTGTGCAAGCGTCGTTTTTTTACGATGGCCAATTATCGTGAGCAACGCTCAGCAGTGAAATTTTGTTTTCTTCTTGAAAAAAGTGTTGCAGAAACTATTGTTAGAAACGGTATGACAACCCTGAACCACCCACCCTACTTACCGGATTTAGCTCCGTGTGATTTCTTTTTGTTCCCTCGGATGAAAAAAGACTTGAAAGGAAGGCGTTTTGCTGACGTCGAAAGAGGTAATACAAGAAACGACCAGAGCATTAATGGGCATTACTTCAGACGAATTTAAAAAATGTTTCGAACAATGGAACAAACGGTTAGATAAGTGTATTTCCGCCAATGGAGAGTACTTTGAAGGAGATTAATTGTAGTTTGTACAGAAAATTAAATTAAACACGTTTTAAAAATATTTCCGATTATTTTTGGGTCCCCCCTCATATATAGTTCAAATATGGCACTGCATGCTCCCACAGGAAAATCATCGGGGGTGCAAACCAGTCATCCCCATTTAATAATTTCAAAAAGAAATAGAAAAAGAGCCGCTTTGTATGCCACTACAAGAAATAACAAAAAGCAAGCAAGGAAGGAAAGGTAATTCCTTTCATTTGAGCGTTAGCTTTTTGGTTACGCCGCTCTCCGGTTCAGTTGATTCAATATTCACCCCCTCCTTCCGCTACTGGATTTTAAAGGTGGGAGATAGGAAGGGGTGGAGTCAATTGCCCTAACTTGGTGTCTTCTCAGTGCCGAGGAGGAAAAAGAAGAAGAGAAGATTAGCAAGAGCATCACCTCTTGGCCGGAGGTGGTCGTATCTGCTTCAGATGATCCTCATGGTGATCCACAGACATGCATGTGTGACAATATATATATATATATATATATACAAAAATATCATACCTTTTTCTAACCCCGTTTAACCATTTATGAATATATACAGTAAATATATATACAGTATGTGTATCTGGATGTATTAATGGGGCAGATTGGCTATTAGCTAAACAAACGGGCTTGATGGAGTGAATGGTCTCCTCTCATTTGTCAAATTTCTTATGTCTCTTTATATATATATATAAATATATCATGTCTGAGTGTGTGTGTACGTTTATGCTCTATATACAGTATGTAGCTTCTTAACAAATGACCATTCTATTCTGTTGAATACTAAAATGATTCTTTATAATTTTAGCTGTAAACGTCAAGATTGCTGCTAAATGTCTGCATCAGTGCATCACTTTGGGCAAGTGACCAATCTGTCAGCTCCTCAGATGTTAAAAATATGTCTGATTGGTCTCCATTTCTAAAATGTGAAAGACTTTGGGATGGAGATAATCATTTTAATAGGTGTGATGCAAATAAAACAGTTGTGTGTTTGTGCATTAAATTGCAAGAAAACCATAACCATGCTAAAGCATTCTTGACATTACCATCACATACATAACACAGAGGGCCACCTCTGCCTTTTTAGCTCGGCATTGTTAAGAATTACTCCTCACTGTTTCATGGGAAGAATGAACTTCGTATCTAACTGCTAGCCAATGACCTTATTCAATGTATTGTATGTAGGAAATCTAATATAGGCAGTTGTAGCATGCAAGTTGATACGCGTCCTTCCAAAGTAATAATAGTGGGGCCTACTTTTGACAATAAAATTGTACAGAAACATTACATACTGAGACAAGCAATTCAGCCTTTTCCCCTGTAATTTACAGTATAAGTGGAACATTAGAAGATGGATATGTCAGGAGACTTGTGCTTTACAATTCTAACACCAGACTATTCATCTCTAATGATGAGAAGCAAGTTAAATCATGACTGAAATACAGTAGCCGTACTCTATCTATCTATCTATCTATCTATCTATCTATCTATCTATCTATCTATCTATCTATCTATCTATCTATCTATCTATCTATCTATCTATCTATCTATCTATCTATCTATCTATCTATCTATCTATCTATCTATCTATCTATCTATTACACAGTGCCTTTAAAATATATCTAATAGATGGATATGTAAGAGCCAATCTTAGAAAGTTAATGCTTTAAGTTAAACTCATATTAGTGTTTGCTTGATTTGAATAGAATATAATTTTATTTCATAGCTATTGATTATGGTAAAGCCTTTCACCCCCTGTAAGTTAATGTGAGGTAGACCTTTCTTAGCTATTTCTGTAATGCAGTGTGTTAATTAAGTCAGTGTGTGTTTGGAATAGTCCCATTGCTATCAGGGACTGAAAGACCCATTTACAGTTTGTAAATTTGATAGGCATATACAGTTTTCTGAACGCTTAGAAATGGCTCAACTGTATTAGAAAACTGTATCAGAAAGCTTTAAAGAGAGCTTTTCTTAAACAAGAACTTTTCTTTTCTTTGCAATATCATTTTCTTCTCTGTTTTTGTGTGAACTGTTTTACTTTGAATTTTTACTAAAACTTGTAAAAACAAAGATATTTTGTCTGTGGAATCATTTCAACTCGTCAGGCTATTGCCAGAACTCCATGAAGCAAACCAAAGGTGAAGAACATTGGTAATACAGCTACAGGATAGATAGATAGATAGATAGATAGATAGATAGATAGATAGATAGATAGATAGATAGATAGATAGATAGATAGATAGATAGATAGATAGATAGATAGATAGATAGCGTAGTTGGTAGGATTAGATAGATAGATAGATAGATAGATAGATAGATAGATAGATAGATAGATAGATAGATAGATAGATAGATAGATAGATAGATAGATAGATAGATAGATAGATAGATAGATAGATAGATAGATAGATAGCGTAGTTGGTAGGATTAGATAGATAGATAGATAGATAGATAGATAGATAGATAGATAGATAGATAGATAGATAGATAGATAGATAGATAGATAGATAGATAGATAGATAGATAGATAGATAGATAGATAGATAGATAGATAGATAGATAGATTTAAAAGTTAGATAGACAGATTTCAGTGACACTCTACAATAGATCATACACACTGTAACAATAGCGCTCTCTTGCGCCCGTCCCGACACAGACTCACACGGAGGCATGTATAAAAATCAAAATAAAGATTTATTTTTCTTCACCTGAGGAGCACGTCTTCCCGTTGAACCCCACAGGCAATACACAGTCCCAAACAAGCAGTGACCACAACCGAAACACACCCTTCTGGCACCACCACTCCTCCCTTGAAGCTTTGTCCTCTCCTCCCGACTCTGGCCACTGAGTGGCAGCCACTTTTATAGCCCACCATGAAGTGTTCCAGGTGCTTGACCACCTGGTCCCAATTGCACCTCCGGGTGGGGCTGAAGATTTGTCCAGCCAGGCTGTGGAATCCAGGCAGCATCCCCTAGCGGCCACACCAGCTCCCAACCAGGCTGTGGAGGACTCCATCTCCCATAGAGCCCTGCAGGAGGTTAGGGAATCACCAACGGCCAGGGAGGCTGCCACCAAGCGTCCTGGGGGAAGGTATTGAGCTGCCCATGGTTGTCCCGGCCAGATATGGGACTCGGCCGCCCATCACAAAACTATGTAATAGACATCAGCCTTTGTTGGCTGATGTTGTTTCAGTGTTTCTTCCGCTGTGCCATCGTTGCCCTCTTTTTGTTGTCTTTTGTTTGCTATTTAACAAGGATCACCCGGTTGGTACCCCTCAGATTCTATTCTGCCAGTGGTTCCCAAACTGGTTCCTTACTGCTGGTCAAACTTTGTTATTGTGATTCTCTCAGAAAACCTTGAAAAGACAAGGCAGAGTGCAGAGAATAGACAGATATTTGGCTTAAATTATGCAAAACCCAAACATTCCTGTGAATATCATGCTTGATGCCTGGTGGGCTTGTTAATTTGAAGGTAATGATAGGCCTCAGTGACTGTGCTCTGCCACTAGTAAACATGATGCAACATATTCGTGGAGAATTAGCCACTTGTTACTGCAAACACAACCTTCCTAGAAGTGGAAGTGATATTTCTATTCCATTATCTTAGACAAGTAATAAAACAATCCATTTTACGAGCATTTAACACAATGGTATCGTAACACGATTTCACTGCTTTGCTTCCACTGACAGCGTACTGAATTGCCTTTTTTTTTTGTTTGGAGTACAGAATGGCGGAGAAAATGAGAAAGGCACCTAGGTATGATAATTATCGACATTATGCTGTAATTATTACATCTTGGGCAAGTCTAATTATACATGCACTCTGCAATTTTTAACAACATATTTGGAAGGCAGCAAAAAGTAAGATTATTGCTTTCCAGACTGTGCAACTTAAATGTGATACCGTACATGAAATATCTTCAGTAATTACTAGGTGGAGGATGCCGTTCTCCAAAAAAACGAATCTGTGTCACTTCTAGACAGCTTTTGATAAGTGAGACGTCTTAACGAATCCCAAGCGTTTCTACAGAGAAGCTTCCATGCCGTGTTTTACGCTCCCCACCAAACGTTTCGGAAAGGCCGGGACGGTCTGGTGTGCTTCTGCTCGACACTGGAGAGGAGAACGAGACGAGGGTTCAGAATTTTAGCCGTCATTTCATGCTTTTGACATCCAGATGGGTCAAACAGTACAGGGCATGGCGCCTTTTGAAGCAGACCACCCAAGTCTTAGGAACAGCTAGTCCTAAAGTAAATTAAAGTAAATAAAACGTCACGTTTGGTTGTGCTTACTGCACACTTGCTTGTAGCAACTGCATCAAGGCTGAGACTCCTCGGCGTCACCATGTGGTTGGTTTCTTCTTTTGTTCTGCTCTTCTTGGCTGTTACCGCAGCCTTTGTCAGTTGCTATTTGGTATGAAGACCCAAAGAAGTGTTTGTTAAGGTCTTGTTAGATAAGATATTAATGGATGCCCTTCCACATGTACTTCAGAACAGGTCAAGCACCAGAAGAAGCCAAGACTTGGATGGGAGACCAACCAGGAAAAGCTTGGGTTGCTGCTGGAAGAAGGTGTTGGTCAAGCCATGAGAGGGTGATGACCCCCCTGTGGTCTGAATGTGGACCCCAATGTCCCAGTGACAAGGACACTGAGCTTTTTGAAAAGGTCCTGACTCAAAGATCCCTGGGAATCCTTCATAAAGAGTAGGGTGCATCTGGAAGTTGCCCACCATGGCCTAGTCATTCTGGCCCCTTAATCACCCCCTGTCACTAATAGGCTATCTGCTCTCACCACTTCACCACCTAACAGCTAATGTGTGGTGAACGTGCTGGCACAAAATGGCTGCCATCGCATCATCCAGGTGGGTGCTACACATTAGTGGTGGTTGAAGTGGCTCCCCCACTCACTATGAAAAGTGCTTTGAGTAATGAGAAGACTTCTATTTAAATGTAAAGAGTTAGATTATATATATTGTGGAGCACCGGGTCGCGTACAGCAGCCCTAACCCGACACAGACAGGCAGAGACCCGAGTTGCAGCCCACAACGTGGTGGGGCACTTTTTCTTTGCTCCCACAGCACAGAACAACAACGCACAGGCATAGTCAGTCCTTTCCTTCTTCTTCCTCTTCCTCTCAGCAAGCTTCGTCCTCCACCTCCCAGCTCTGGTAGCTCCTTTTATTCAGTTCCCAGGAGTGCTCCAGGTGCCTCATCAGTGTTACCTGGAATCACTACCAGGTGTGGTGGAAGTCCACTGTAGGGCTCTGCAGCTCCCCCTGGTGGCCCCCACAGAAACCCAACAGGGCTATACCAGACTCCAGGTCCCAGCATGCCCTGCGGGAATCCATGGTGTCACAGCCACTCAGAAGGGCTGCCCTCTAGTGTGCCAGGGGAGGTAGTGCCTCAAAGATGCTCTCTCCCCAAGTCCTTCCATCCTGTTGGTGCCCCAGCCGGGCAATGGCTGAGGCTACCTGTCACAATATATAAATATATACAGTATATACTAGGGGGCTTCACTCCAGCTCACTTCGCTCGCCAACCCCCTGGGCCTGTGCTACGTGCCAGCCACTTTGCATCTCTGCCGCTCGTGTATGTGGATTTCCATCCATCCATCCATCCATCCATCCATCCATCCATCCATCCATCCATCCATCCATCCATCCATCCATCCATCCATCCATCCATCCTCTTCCGCTTATCCGAGGTCGGGTCGCGGGGGCAGCAGCTTGAGCAGAGATGCCCAGACTTCCCTCTCCCCGGCCACTTCTTCTAGCTCTTCCGGGAGAATCCCAAGGCGTTCCCAGGCCAGCCGGGAGACATAATCCCTCCAGCGTGTCCTGGGTCTTCCCCAGGGCCTCCTCCCGGTTGGACGTGCCCGGAATACCTCACCAGGGAGGCATCCAGGAGGCATCCTGATCAGATGCCCGAGCCACCTCATCTGATTCCTCTCGATGCGGAGGAGCAGCGGCTCTACTCTGAGCCCCTCCCGGATGACTGAGCTTCTCACCCTATCTTTAAGGGAGAGCCCAGACACCCCGCGGAGGACACCCATTTCAGCCGCTTGTATTAGCGATCTTGTTCTTTCGGTCACTACCTATAACTCATGACCATAGGTCAAAATTCTTATTATATTCCTGCAGAACAGACACGGAAAATTTTGCCTGAGTCCAAAGACGTCACTTCCAGTTCAGCTCTGAGGACGTCACTTCCAGTCCCGGCCCAGAGGACGACATCACTTCTGGTCCCAAAGACCACGTCACTTCCTCTCACCTCCCTATAAAACCTGACTTCCTCCCTCTGTTGATTAGTTCTGTTTGGACTCAACTCTGTACTCTATTGTACCGAAAACTTTGCCTTTCTGCAGCCAAGGTCAAGTACACGGGTGGCTGCCCCAAACCTTTTTCCTATTCATTTCACAATATACATGTAATCAATCATGTGTATGTGCTTGTGTGGCAGGTTAAGGGCTCCAGTGATGGTTGTTACCCACCTAAACCAGGGGTTATAAAGCCTTCTCTCTTCCTCCAGAATGGAAGACTGACGGCCATTCCACTGCACACGTCACTTCCACTCTCTGCCCTCCTGGACCCGCCCCTTCCTGCCTGGAGCCAATATGACCGGAAGTTCGGCCATCTTGGAGTCAGTTCTGTACTGGACAGTGGTTGATGTGGTTCCCCTCTGTCTATGTAAAGTGCTTTGATTAGTGAGAAAGTACTATATAAATGTGATCAATTATCATTGTCATTATTATTATTGTATGCAGAGTTAGATGTTCTACTTACCGTGTAGAATGCAGAGGCATCAATACCAGAAAAGAGGCCAAAGAAAGTAAGCGTACCAGGTAGGTGAGGACTGGAGGCAGATCTCATTTATGTAAGAATTGGACTCTTTACATATCATAACAAATATGACCTGAGTAGCTGTGTAGGGCTTTGGAATTCACTTGAAGTATCGAATATGTCATCGGCAGTGATGGAAACAGCAATGCGAGCCTAAGCTGTGGTTTAAAGTAGATAAGTGACAACTTGTGATATGAGTGACTTTACTCTCTACAGTTGTCATGTTGTAAGGGACGGCCGGCAGTTTATCTCGGCCGGGACGCTCCCCAGTAACAGAAGGATGGGGGAAGGCAGCTTATCAGGGACACTGCCTCCCCCAAATCGATAGATGTGGTGCCCTATGGGACTTGGAGTTTGGCAACACAGCCCTGCTGGGTACCGTGGGTGCTGCCAGGAGACGCTGCAGGGAGACTGGGGAGTCCCTACTGTTAACATAGCCCGGAATTTCTCCAAAGTCACAGGGATGGAAGCACAGACGTACTTCTGGGCTGAAGTAAAATACAGTTCTTCATCTGACCCGGAAGTGCTGACGAGTCACGTGGACGGAAGGACAGAAGCACTTCCGGGTCGAGGACTATATAAAGGACTGGTGGAGACCCAGCAAGCAAGCCGAAGTTGGGAGGTAGAGGACAGAGCTTGCTGGGAGGTGTGGAGGAGTATTGCAATTTATTAGTGTAGTTATTTGCCTGTTTACAGAATGGATATCAGCAAGAGTGAAAGGGAAGGTCTACAGGATGGTAGTGAGACCAGCTATGTTATATGGGTTGGAGACAGTGGCACAGGTGGCAGAGTTAAAGATGCTAAGATTTGCATTGGGTGTGATGAGGATGGACAGGATTAGAAATGAGGACATTAGATGGTCAGCTCAAGTTGTCATTCTACATATGACTGGTCTATGTTGGCGGTCATATGTTGGATGTCGGTCATATGTTGGTATATCTTCGGTCATATGTCGGTCTATCTTATATGTAACCAAAGAAGGTCTACAGGACGGTAGTGAGACCAGCTATGTTATATGGGCTGGAGACGGTGGCACAAGAGACAGAGCTGGAGGTGGTAGAGTAAAAGATGCTAAGATTTGCATTGGGTGTGATGAGGATGGACAGGATGAGAAATGAGGACATTAGAGGGTCAGCTCACATTGGATGGTTGAGAGACAAAGTCAGAGAGGCGAGATTGTGTTGGTTTGGACACGTGCAGAGAAGAGATGAGGGGTATAACGAGAGAAGGGTGCTAAGGATAGAGCTGCCAGGCGAGAGGACAAGAGGAAGGCCTAAGAGAAGGTTTATGGATGTGGTGAGAGAGGACATGCAGGTGGTGGGTGTAACAGAGCAAAATGCAGAGGACAGAAAGATATGGAAGAAGATGATCTGCTGTGGCAGCCCTTAATGGGAACAGCCGAAAGAAGAAGAAGAATTTGCCTGTTTATCGGTGGCGGTGGTGCTTGATGAGCACTGCACAAGAAGAAAAATCACTAAACAACTTCTTGGTGCTTTTAACTCGTGTTGTCAGTGTCCGTGTGTTGGATTAAGTGCTGGTGTAGCGCCACCTAGTGTTACAGTGTATATGTGCGGTTCACACATGTTGCTGCTAAACCGCTATACCCTGAGTCCCTGCTCCCCAGTAATCCCCTAATTCCCCAGAGGGGCCATACCGTATTCTTTCGGGGAGAATCTGGTCCCCCAGTACTGCACTTTAAGGTGGTTAATCAGGGTAAAACTGGTTTGGGTTGCAGCATCTGCCAGCCAGGGTACCTGAAAGGAGTGCCAAACAAAAGACCCATAAGGCACAGCAGTGAGTCAGCATTTGAACACTGCAAGTGTAATTAATATTCCATTTATAATTGTTATTAGCATCGTACTAGAAAGTAGATGTTTGGCTTGTATCAAGAGGTTTATTGCTTTTTCTTTTTATTTTCATCTCCAGGAATTCATTGCTCTGGGAATCCTTGTGTTTGTAAAGCGAGTAATAACTTATGCAATATGTATACAAGAGATAAATAATTGATGGATGTTTCAGCTGGTTACGACGTCAATAAATCATCAGGTGTATTTTATCTCTTTTATTGTTTCCATTTCCTCTTGTCTGGCCGGCCGTTGAGCAGGCCCCTTTATATTGCATGCAGGCAATCCCCTTTTTAATCTTTTTCCTTGTTAGTCACTGCTTTCACAATATGTTTAACTTTTTATTAAGCATCCACAGATAAACAATATTCAACATCTGATTTCATCTTCATTTTAGTTGGATTTTCTGGATATTCTGATCATTAGTTTTAACTCAAAATATTCCCAATCCAATCTAGAGTAAGGGTTTGGGGGGCGCAGAACCTCTCCTTTGAAGCCTGAAGGGGGTGCTATTGAGCCCAAACCCCGCAAAACAGCCAAAAATATATACAGTCATATGAAAAAGTTTGTGAACCCCTCTCAGCCTGCGTAATAATTGACTCTCTGTTCAACACAAAAGATAACAGTGGTACGTCTTTCATTTCCTACGTTGTTTTCCGAACAAAGATTTTTAGTGACACAGTATTTAGAAATTAAATCAAATGTGAAAAACTGGCTGTGCACAAATGTGGGTCCCCTTGTCATTGTGCTGATTTGAATGCCTGTCACTGCTCAATGCTGATTGGTTGGATGAGCTCGTTAAGCCTTGAACTTCATAGACAGGTGTGTCCATCATGAGATATAAAGGTATTTAAGGTGGTCAATTACAAGTTGTGCTTCCTTCCCTTTGACTCTCCTCTGAAGAGTGACAGCATGGGATCCTCAAAGCAACTCTCCAAAGATCTGAAAACAAAGATTGTTGAGTCTCCTGGTTTAGGGGAAGGCTACAAAAAGCCATCTCAGAGGTTTAAACTGTCAGTTTCAACTGTAAGGAATGGAATCAGGAAATGGAAGGCCACAGGCACAGTTGCTGTTAAACCAGCAGGTCTGGCAGGTCAAGAAAAATACAGGAGCGGCATATGAGCAGGATTGTGAGAATGGTGACAGACAACCACAGATCACCTCCAAAGACCTGCAAGAACATCTGGCTGCAGATGGTGTATCTGGACATCGTTCTACTATTCAGAGCAATTTGCACAAAGAACATCTGTATAGCAGGGTGATGAGAAAGAAGCCCTTTCTGCACTCACGCCACAAACAGTCACCTGTTGTATGCCAATGCTCATTTAGACAAGACAGATTCATTTTGGAACAAAGTGCTTTGGACTGATTGAGTTATTTGGTCAGAACAAAAAGCGCTTTGCATGGCGGAAGAAGAACGCTGCATTCCAAGAAAAACACCTGCTACCTACTGTCAAATTTGGTGGAGGTTCCATCATGCTGTGGGGTGGGCTGTGTGGCTAGTTCAGGGACTGGGGTCCTTGTTAAAGTCGAGGGTCACATGAATTCAACCCAATATCAACCAATTCTTCAGGATAATGTTCAAGCATCAGTCACAAAGGTGAAGTTACGCAGGGGTTGGATATTCCAACAAGACAATGACCCAAAACACAAAGGCATTCATGCAGAGGGAGAAGTACAATGTTCTGGAATGGCCGTCACAGTCCCCTGACTTGAATATCAGCAAAAATCTATGGGATGATTTGAAGCAGGCTGTCCATCAAATTGAACTGAACTGGAGAGATTTTGTATGAAGAATGGTCAACAATACCTCCATCCAGAATCAGACACTCCTCAGAGGCTATAGGAGGACAGCGGCGAGAGGCAAAAGGAGGCTCAACTAAGTATTGATGTCATATCTCTGTTGGGGTGCCCACATTTATGCACCTGTCTAATTTTGTTATGATGCATATTGCATATTTTCTGTTAATCCAATAAACTTAATGTCACTGCTGAAATCCTACTGTGTCCATAAGGCATGTCAGATATCAAAAGGAAGTTGCTACTTTGAAAGCTCAGCCAATGAAAAACAAAAATCCAAAGAATTAAGAGGGGTTCCCAAACTTTTTCATATGACTGTAAAAGAGTGCAATGGAAGATATGGAGGGGCTGGCACCCCAGCTGGGCATGATGGTGGTTCAATAAAGCATTAACAAGCAAAATAAATTGTCGTATCAAAACAAGTAGACTGCTCAAGAAGGCGGAGCTTCCGGTCTTATGGTCTCCTGGCAGGAAGAGGCAGGTCCAGGCAGACATACACTGGAAGTGATGTCAGAGATATTACGGCCGTCAGTCTTCTGGTCTGCAGAGAGAGAAAGAGAAAAGGCATCGGTCAACAGCTCCCTCTGGTGATCCATCTGGAAATTACAATTATCAGAGCCCTTAAGCTGTGCCCCCCACCCATGTGACATGTGACAATGGGCATCCCAGGTGGAAGGTTCAGTGTTCCCTTTTCTGGTCGTGAGGCCAAGATAATGAATGGACGAATGAGAGACTGCCTGCCAGGGCCATGGCTTTCTACAGTGCACTAGTTGGCAGCATCCCTCTGGCATAGCTACCGTTTGGACCCTTGCAGGTTTGTATGGGAGTTATAGTTCTGGAGGGAAATCCTGTTGGAAGCTGCTGGAAGGATACTTACCTGTCATCTGGAGGGTCTACTTGAGCAATCTGCCATGCACACCTAGTTGCTATCTCACCATAATGCAACCGCGAGATGCCACCCCATTGTCCCAAAGTTCACAGACACAAAATTCTCCAGATTTTCATTCAGCATCTACACACTGGATTGGTGATTGGATTGGACTGAGGATTGGACGGTGTAGGTGGCACATGGGATGGACAGGCATCCCAGCCAGGAACCAGGATGATTCTTTACCTGAACAAAAGGCCCCATGGGAACATAAAGGTGTCCTGGCGAAGAGAGGGAAGGAGGTCACACCTGGACTAGGCAGCCCTAATGGGTGAATGGGCATCCCGGCTAGGAACCAGGATCATCCCTTATCTGAACAGTAGGCCCTGTGGGAACATAAAAGTGTCCCGGCCAAGAGAGGGAAGGAGGTCACACCTGGACTAAGCAGCTCGAATGGGTGGACGGTCATCCCAGCCAGAACAAATGGTTTCTTACCATGTCGGGAAGCCCCAACTAAATGGACAGGTGTCCCAACCGGATACGGACTTCATACCTTCCCTGGCCACAACAGAAGAAGAAAACAAGGAAGGACTGTCTCAGGGAGATATTTAATCCCCACCCCCAGGTGCAAGATGGTAGCAGTCCTTCGGGAACCAACAGGGAATGCTGGGAGTTGTAGTCCGGCAGCACAACCCTGCTGGGGATCGTGAGTGCCACAAAGGGAGCGCTGTTGGGAGACACACTCCCCAATTCATGGGACTCCAAGTACTTCCTTAAAGTAGTACTCAATGAAAGGGACTTGGGGGGGGGGGGGGGAGCTGGGGGGATGTGAAGCAACACTCGATGGGAGGAGGGTGGTGCAGTAGTGAAAGGAGAGGGATTGTGTGATGATTGTGTTTTCTGATTGAACTTTGCACTTGGTGCTTACCTGAGGAATTGGTCACACACGTGCGCATGGCAGACAGCTAGAGGGATCAATCATGGTTAATTCTACGTCACGCCAGTGGGCGGCGGGGTGCACTGATCTTTCTTCTGATATTCCCACAGATCAAATACGGGAGAGTCTGCCTGAGTCTCCGATGATGTCACTTTCTGGTCCCACCCACGCTGATGTCACTTCCGGTTCCGCCCACAACGTTTTCATTTCTTGTTCCCCTCCCCCACCATACACACACATAAGACGTCACTTCCGGTTCCTGCCTTAAAACCCCGACAACCTCCCCTTGTAACCAGTTCTGTTTTGGACTCAAACCTGTTCACAACTCTACGTGTATTTTACCCTTTTACACCCCGAGATTAAGAATGTCAAGGCTGTTATTTTCACAACCGGGTCTTGTTCAAAAAGCGGACGCCAAAAGCCCCTACTGCATAACCCTGAATTTAAGGTTCGTGGGGGTAAGGCCAGGTACACCAGGATCCCTAATCTTAAAATTTAGATTAGGTGCCTAATCTTAAAATAGTGTAAAGGTGCATAATCTTAAAGTTGAACCCTGGTGTATACTGATGGCGTCCGTTTCTTGAACAAGACCCTCACCAACCATCCATTATCTGAACCTGAGACTCTGTGTGCGTTCGTGTTGGGGTTTGGAGCTTGCTGACACCCTTTATGGATGTATGGAAGATGGCAATCCACAAATGGAGGTATAAAGGGAAAGAATGTCATTTACTAAAGAAGAATTGGAAATGGCCAGTAGTGAACCTTGACCCCGGACACAGACAGACACGGACTCCAGATGTCCCAAATAAACACACATTTATTTACAACCCAACACCACAGTGCACAAAACAGCAACAGTAATGCTGTCTTTCGATCTCTGTTCTGCCGCCTCCAACTCCTCACTCATAAGCTCCGTCCTCTAGAGTAGTGGCTGCAGGCTCCTCTTATAGCCCACCCAGAAGTGCTTCTGTTGCTCGATGACCTACTTCAGGCTGCACTTCCGGGGGGGTGGCTGCATCACAGCCCATACGGGCTCAGGAAGCCGTGGCCACGGAGCCCAACAGGGCTGAGCCCTGAAGTCCCACGCCTGAAACCCGATGCAGCCTAGGAGGGCTGCCACCAAGCATTCTGGGGGACATAGTGTGCAGCTCATGGCTGTTCCCCTGGATTCAGTGGCAAAGGGGCGTCCCGGCAGGCCATCACACCAGTCAGCCAATGTCCTCCCTATTTCATGGTGTTAAGCCACGGGATAATATAACGCGTAGGACGTAAAGATTATATACCGTACCATTTTCCTTACTCTATATGTAATTGCTTACAGGATGACCTAACCTTTTTAATTTACGTCCGCACAGATGTAAGAAAATGTTAAGGTCACTGCCATCCAATAATAGTTCATAAGTAACCCAAGATAAACACAAACCTCTAATCCATGCTTCTAAAAAGGGCATACGCTGATCAGACATACAGTATAGCTAAATGCGCTCCGTTTGAAGTGAGCACCAAACCTTTTGTAACATCTGGCACAGTACAAATTTAATTCTATACGGCATTCCCCATGCCATGCTTAAAAAAATCCACATTAAAAGGAATCAATTTTGAAGCCCTTTAGCCTAACTGAGCAGCACTAATTTTTATGGAGGCCTCATCTATAATAATGGTTTCATGCATGTGAGCAGTGTAGGAAGAATGTGTTCCCAGTGAGGTTTGAATTTCAAAGCCAGAGACTTCCCTTTACTCTTGGTCAATCTTCATGTTATTTCAATTCTCAGAATAAAGTCAGGGGCGCAAGATATGAAAATTGTATTTATGAAACGCAGTTTACGTTCTTCGGTTTGATCCGCTGCAGGCTTCAAGAACGAGACGTCAATCGGCGAATGCGGAAAGAGCGTGTAGTGACTGGGCTGGGAATCAAAGCCTATCCCATAATTTAAGAGTCCTGGATTCAAGTTTGTTACCGGGCTCAGCTTCAAACCCAGTAGTGGGCACAGCTAGCGTGGACTTTTGCGTGTTCACTTCGTGCTTTGGGCGTTACAATAACACGCTGATACTTGAGAAGCTCCCGTTCAACCTTAAGCCCGTCTGCAGTCTATAAAGATAACAGGAGCTCCGTCCTGTCCAGGATTTCCAGTTTTTAACTCTAAATGGGAGCTTTGAAGGACTGGCACAGTTTGTGGTGGCCTCCTGTCTTGCTGCCAGAATCGACTCTGGTCCCACCACGGCCCTGCATTGGAAAATGAATGGATAAAATTTTTATATTTGGCATTTTCCACAATAACTGTGATTTTCCTGGGGTGCCATCATGGGCACCAGCTTGTTTTAACTCTTTGATGGCTGAATGTTTTTTTCCAAAAAAGACATTTTTCTGAAAAGGATTAAAAGCAAGGGTTTTGCGCAGAGATCAACGCAAAACCACACTTAAACCACCTAACACGGAAATAAAAAACAAAAAAGACCATAATTACGTAACTACGGTAATTTTTCTGATAAAGAGTGTAATCATATCTGTAATCAATTGTCTCGCTTTGTCTTGTAGTTAAAGTTTATTTACGAGACACTGTGGCAGACACCTCTATACAGGAAGAGAACAAAGAGCCGTACATCACCCCCGGAGCGATAACTGGCAGCCCCCCTGGGTTACAGTGGTGACTCAGACTCCCACAGGGCTCCATGGGAGTTGGAGTTTGGCACAGTCCTGTTGAGTGCCACCAGGGGGTGCTGCAGGTACTGTTGAGCCCTGTGTGGCAGCACCCAGAAGTCCTGCCGGAAAAGGTCACATGGCACCTGGAGAACTTCCGGGCATCATATGCCAGCTGCTGCTACTCTAGGAGCCAGAGTCGCGAGGAAGAGGAACAAAGCTTGCCAGTGAAGGCGGAAAAGAGAGAAAGAAAAGGGAACTGTGTACTGGAGTGCTTGGTGCTTTGTACGGTGCTGCTGTGGGGAGTGAGGGAAAAGAGCTTTTCGACTTGTAAATTAAACGTGTGCTGTGCTGGAACTCGAATCTCTGCCCATCTGCATCAGGTTGGGGCGGCTTGAGCGCCCGCGGTGGTTCACAACACGAATTGCAAGATATGCTCCATCTTCCATCGGTTTTTGGAATGGGCACAAGCGCAAAAATGATAGACATTACTTAAAAGTTTCACCCTAATAGATGTGCGGTTCATTGCCCGTTTTTTTATTAATCAGGCATAACAGCTCATCCTTCAGTCCTTGGAAAGACACCTGTAATTGAAGGATGAAAAACTGGACACTGCGGTGGGTTGGCACCCTGCCCGGGATTGGTTCCTGCCTTGTGCCCTGTGTTGGCTGGGATTGGCTCCAGCAGACCCCCGTGACCCTGTGTTCAGATTCAGCGGGTTGGAAAATGGATGGATGTAAAACTGGACAAGTGACTTGTATGCGTACATGATGTTTGTATACGTGTAACGCGGGAAGAACGAGTGGGCGACCATCGGCATTGTGCACACAAGCCCACATCGACATGGCAAGTGCCTTCATAAGAGACTGCTTTGTGCTTCTGTATGCTTGTGTAAGCCATGTGACCATGTGAAATGCACCGGGGATGCCAGAAAAAATGTTGGGGTGCCAACCGGGCAACCCCGTTTTATCACACAGAGTGCAACGGCTTTCAGTAGCCCAAAGATTTGAGCTCTGTCACCATTGAGGTTCAGCTCCATAAATAACGTTAATTATCGAACAACACGCCATCGTGAGATTTCTTTGGCCAGAGAGAGTGAAACCTCTGGAATTCACCAAAGGATCTTGACTCGGTACGGAAGTGAAAGTGGAAAGTTTATGAATGGAGAGAGATGGGTACCCAAACACAGCAGGACTCAAGGAAACGTTTATAGATGGGTAGAAAGGTTTACAGTGGGAAGAGCGAGTGGGCGACCATCGACATCGTGCGCACAAGCCCCCATCGACATGGCGAGTGCCATTATCTGAGACTCCTTTGTCCTTGACTCATTATGGAAGATAAAATAGCAGGACTGAATAAAATGTTTATGAATGGGTAAAGATGGGTGCCCAAACACAGCAGGACTCAACAACAAGTTTATAGATGGATAGAAAGGTTTAAAGTGGGAAGAACGAGTGGGCGACCATCGACATCATGCACACAAGCCCATACCGACCTGGCGAGTGCCTTCATCAGAGACTCCTTTGTGCTTCTGTATGCTTGTGTTTGCTTTGTCACTATGTGAAACGTACCAGGGATGCCAGACGAAATGTTGGTAGTGCCAACCGGGCAAACCCCATTTTATCACACAGAGTGCAACGGCTTTCAGTAGCCCAAAGATTTGAGCTCTGTCACCATTGAGGTTCAGGTCCATAAATAACGGTAATTATCAAACAACACGCCATCGAGAGATTTCTTTGGCCAGAGAGAGTGAAATCTCCAGAATTCACCAAAGGATTTTGATTAATAAAAATAAGAAGTTTCTGAAAGGAGAGAGACGGGCACCCAAACACAGCAGGGTTTTAAGGAAATGTTTATAGATGGGTAGAAAGGTTTACAGTGGGAAGAACGAGTGGGCGGCCATCGACATCGTGCGCACAAGCCCCCATCGACATGGCGAGTCCCTTCACCAGAGACTACTTTGTGCTTGCAATGCTTGTGTATACTTAGTGACCATGGGAAATGCTCTAGGGATGCCAGACGAAATGTTGGTAGTGCCAACTGGGCAAACCCCATTTTATCACACAGAATACAACGGCTTTCAAAGCCCAAAGGTGTAGAACTGCAGAGGAAGCTCTGTCTCCATTGAGGTTCAGGTCCATAAATGACATTAATTATCGAACAACACGCCATCGTGAGATTTCTTTGGCCAGAGAGAGTTAAACCTCCGGAAGTCATCAAAGGATCATGACTCAATATGGAAGAGAAAATAGCGATGGGTGCCCAAACACAGCAGGAATCAACAAAAAGTTTATAGAGGAGGAGAAAGGTTTACAGTGGAAAAAACGAGTGTAATCAAGGAAGCTCAATCTTGGCGACCACCGGCATCGTAATGCAAGTACCACATCAACATGATGAAGGCCTTTACCAGAGACTACTTTGTGCTTGTGTATGACTGGTGACCATGGGAAACGCATCAGGGATGCCAGACGAAATATTGGGGTCTAACCGGGTCAACCCCATTTTATTACACAGAATACAACAGCTTACAGTAGCCAAAAGGTTTAACATTCCAGTGGGAGCTCTGTCACCATTGAGGTTCAGGTCCATAAATAACGTTAATTATCGAACAACATGCCATTGTGAGATTTCTTTGGCCAGAAAGACTGATACCTGTTGAAATTCACCAAAGGATCTTGCCTCAGTACGGAAGTGAAAATGAAAAGTTTATGAATGGGTAGAGATGGGTACCCAAACACAGCAGGACTCACACAAGCCCACATTGACATGGCGATCAGAGGAGACCCATGGATTATGTTGTCCACTGTTGTTGCACATCTGGATATCATCTATGGATCTGCATGATAACATAGTGTGTGATGACTTGGGGTACCATGAAGTTTGCCCAAGATGGCTACCCAAACACGGTATGACTCAACAAAATGTTTATGAATGGTTAGAATGTGTAACAGGGGAAACCATCAACATCACGCACACAAGTCCACATTGACATGCCGTAGGTGTTCATCAGAGAAGATCCATGGATTACCTTGTCCACTGTTGCTGCTCATTTGGTTATCAGCTATGGATCTGCATGAGGACATGTAATGGCTTGGGATAGTTTGAACTTTGCACAAGATGGCTACCCAAACGTAGTAGGGCTCATCAAAATGTTTACGAATGGCTGGAAAGGTTTAAAGTGAGAAGATCAAGTGTAATCGATGAAGCTCGATCTGCTTGACCATCAAAATCATGCACATCAGCCCATATCGACATGTCGAAGGCGTTCCTCAGAGAAGACCCATGGATTATGTTGTCCACTGCTGCTGCACATCTGGATATCAGCTATGGATCTGCATGAGAACATAATGTGTGATGGCTTGGGGTACCATAAAGTTTGCACAAGATGGCAACCCAAAATAGTAGGGCTCATCAAAATGTTTATGAATGGGTAGAAAGTGTAACAGAGGAAGATCGATGTGGGTGATCCATCAGCACCACGTACACACCAGCCCACAGCGACATGGTGAAAGCCTTCATCAGAGAAGACCCATGGATTCCGTTGTCTGGTGTTGCTGCATTTCTGGATGTTAGCTTTGGATCTGCTTGAGAATAAACAGTAGTGCTTGATGGCTTGGGGTACTGTAAAGTTTGCCCAAGATGGCTATCCAAACACAGTAGGGCTCACCAAAATGTTTATGAATGGTTATAAAGGTTTAAAGCGAGAAGATCAAGTGTAACAGATGAAGTTCAATCTGGTTGACCATCAACATCATGCACACAACCCCACATCAACATGGCGAATACCTTAATCAGAGAAGACCCTTGGATTACATTGTCCATTGCTGATGCACATCTGGATATCCCTCTGGATCTGCATGAGAATATAGTGCTTGATGGCTTGGGGTACTGTAAAGTTTGCCCAAGATGGCTGCCCAAATTCAATAGGGCTCATCAAAATGTTTATGAATGAGTAGAAAGGTTTAAAGCGAGAAGATCACATGTAACCGATAAAGCTTGATCTGCTTGACCATCAACATTGTGCACACAAGCCCACATCAACATAGTGAAGGCCTTCATCAGAGAAGACCCATGGATTACATTGTCCACTGTTGCTGCATATATGGATATCAGCTTTGGATTTGCACGTGACATCGTGTGTGATGGCTTGGGGTACCGTAAAGGTTGCACAAGATGGCTACCCAAAACAGTAGGGATGAACAAAATGTTTATGAATGGTTAAAATGTGTAACAGAGGAAGCTCGATTTTGGCGACCATCAACATCACGTATACACCACTACACATCGACATGGCGATGGCCTTCATCAGAAAAGACCCATGGATTACGTTGTCCACTGTTGCTGCACATCTGTATATCAGCTATGGATCTGCACGTGACATAGTGTGTGATGGCTTGGGTTACCGTGAAGTTTGCATAAGATGGCTGCCCAAACAGCTTACTGATTGACACAAGCCAACATCCTTCAGTGAACTTCAGCAGATTTCACTCCCTCTGCCCCAAAAAACCTCACTCCGGCAAGTCGTTCAACAAATGGTGTAATCCTGCAGTGGAGCGTCCATGTTCATTGGACCCTGGGTTCAGCTACACTACCGCAAGAGCGCTGTGTGTGTTCAGACTACCCATAAGCCATTGTGACTACAGCATAATTTTCAAATTGCCTTTACTATTTGACAAGGAATCTCCCTCTGGGATGCCCGTCTAAATCTTGCAGCATTCACAGTTATGGAGTTGTGTCTAGGGGGAGGTTTGGGGTGCTGCAGCGCCCCCTACAGGTCACAGGGGCATTAGCACACATATGCATTGTTCCATAACTTGATGTGACGACAATTCATAAAAGGAGTTGATGGACTTTTTTTACACTGAATGGTGAATTGCTTTCTGCTTGTATGTTCTAACTCCAGTCTAAGGCGCTCACCCATATTATTTAAATTTGCGTTTTCATCGTCATCTGTAAAGAAAATTAGTGACTAACATGAACGCACACAGCGGCAAAGATAATGAAGAAAACTTTGTGAAATTCCACATCCACATACCATAAAAAAAAAAAACGGAGTCCCGTCATACCTGGAAGCATCTAATTTAGCTCTTCCTCCATACAGTGTAGAGTCATGAAGTTCATCTTTCCATCCATCTTTGATAACCGCTAATTAGACCACAATTGCACTCTGCTAGCTACAGTATATACCATGAAGCAGCAACCTCAGGAATAAATCAGACAGAGATTAGCCAGAATGCGAAAAGCCATCGAGTACAGTATACAATTAGGGAGTGCCAGGCTGGCAGCTGTTTATACAGCTTCAAATTAGAGAGTTGAACTTTGTGGCCATTTCTTCTTCCATGCTAATTTATATGTAAGTGAGAGAAATTCATTTGATAAAAACCCTGCAAAGGAGACGAGAAATGGAAGTGTCTGTTTGACCCGTCGTGGGCTCTCCTGCTACGTGTTTCAAGGATCCGTCCACTTTATTAGGTACACCTGCTGGACTGCTCGTGAAGGCAAATATCTAATCAGCCAATCACACGGCAGCATTTCGGGGTGTAGATATTTGTCAAGATGACCTGTTGAAGTTCAAACCGAGCATCAAAACGGGGATGAGAGGTGAATGAAGTGACTCTGAACATGGCATGGCTATTTGTGCCAGACGGGCTGCTCTGAGTATTTAAGAAACTGCTGAGATTTTCACACACTTCCTTCTCTCGGGTTTAAAGATAATGGTCCGAAAAAAGGGAGAACATCCAGTGAGCGGCAGTTTCTCTGGACAAAAACGCCTTCTTGATGCCAGAGGAGAACAGCCAGGTGGGTTCAAGCTGATAGAAAGACAAGAGTAACTCAAATAAGCACTCTTTACAACTGAGGTATGCAGAAGAACGCATAACACGTTGAACCTTGAAGCAGATGGGCTACAGCAGCAGAAGACCATACCAGGTGACACTCCTGTCACCTAAGAACAGGGAGCTGAGGTTACAATTCTACATGGGCTAACCAAAATTGGACAAAAGAAGATTTTCCTGGTCTGATGAGTCTCGATTTCTGCTGCGAATTTCGGATGGTAGGGTCAGAATTTGGCATCAACAACATCAATGCATCCTGCCTTGTATTAACGGTTCAGGCTGGTGGCGCTGGTGGTGTAACGGTGTGGGGGATATTTTCTTGGGACGTTTTGGGCCCCTTAGTGTGAACTGAGCCTCGCCTGTTGCTGAGCAGGTCCATCCCTTTATGACCGCCATCTTCTGATGGCTCCTTCCAACAGGATAACGTGCCACGTCACAAAGCTCACATCATCTCCAACATGACGATGAGTTCGCTGGACTGAAACGGCCCCCACCGTCACCAGATCTCAATCCGGTAGAGCACCTCTGGGATGTGGGGGAACGGGAGATTGGCATCATGGATGTGCGTGCCGACAGATTTGCAGCAGGTGAGGTGACGCTGTCATGCGAATATGGACCAGAATTCCTGAGGAACGTCTCCAGCAACTTGGTGAAGGTGTGCCATGAAGAATTACGGCATGATCCAGCCCTGGTACTGGTGAGGTGTACCTAATAAAGTGGCTGGTGAGCGTATATACAGTCATATGAAAAAGTTTGTGAACTTAGCCTGCATAATAACTGACTCTCCTTTCAACAACAAAAGATAACAGTGGTACGTCTTTCATTTCCTTGGAACAGCTGAGGACTGCGGTGTTTTCCGAACAAAGATTTTTAGTGACGCAGTATTGAGTTGTATGAAATTAAATCAAATGTGACAAACTGGCTGTGCACAAATGTGGGTCCCCTTGTCATTGTGCTGATTTGAATGCCTGTAACTGCTCAATGCTGATTGGTTGATGAGCTCAGTAAGCCTTGAACTTCATAGACAGGTGTGTCCCATCATGAGATATAAAGGTATTTAAGGTGGTCAATTACAAGTTGTGCTTCCTTCCCTTTGACTCTCCTCTGAAGAGTGACAGCATGGGATCCTCAAAGCAACTCTCCAAAGATCTGAAAACAAAGATTGTGGAGTCTCCTGGTTTAGGGGAAGGCTACAAAAAGCCATCTCAGAGGTTTAAACTGTAAGGAATGGAATCAGGAAATGGAAGGCCACAGGCACAGTTGCTGTTAAACCCAGCAGTTCTGGCAGGCCAAGAAAAATACAGGAGTGGCATATGAGCAGGATTGTGAGAATGGTGACAGACAACCCACACATCACCTCCAAAGACCTGCAAGAACATCTTGCTGCAGATGGTGTATCTGTACATCATTCTACAATTCAGCGCAATTTACACAAAGAACATCTGTATGGCAGGGTGACGAGAAAGAAGCCCTTTCTGCACTCGCACCACAAACAGAGTTGCTTGTTGTATGCCAATGCTCATTTAGACAAGCCAGATTCATTTTGGAGCAAAGTGCTTTGGACTCATGAGACAAAAATGGAGTTATTTGGTCAGAAGAAAAAGCGCTTTGCATGGCGGAAGAAGAACACCGCATTCCAAGATAAACACCTGCTACCTACTGTCAAATTTGGTGGAGGTTCCATCATGCTGTGGGGTGGGCTAGTGTCTAGTTCAGGGACTGGGGTACTTGTTAAAGTTGAGGATCGGAATGAATTCAACCCAATATCAACAAATTCTTCAGGATAATGTTCAAGCATCAGTCACAAAGTTGAAGGGGTTGGATATTCCAACAAGACAATGACCCAAAACACAAAGGCATTCATGCAGTGGGAGAAGTAGAATGTTCTGGAATGGCCGTCACAGTCCCCTGACTTGAATATCATTGACGATCGACAGGATGATTTGAAGTAGGCTGTCCATCAAATTGAACTGAACTGGAGAGATTTTGTATGAAGAATGGTGAACAAGACCTCCATCCAGAATCAGACACTCCTCAGAGACTATAGGAGGACAGCGTCTAGAGGCCAAAAGGAGGCTCAACTAAGTATTGATGTCATATCTCTGTTGTGGTGCCCACATTTATGCACCTGTCTAATTTTGTGATGATGCATATTGCATATTTTCTGTTAATCCAATAAACTTAATGTCACTGCTGAAATCCTACTGTGTCCATAAGGCATGTCAGATATCAAAAGGAAGTTGCTACTTTGAAAGCTCAGCCAACGAGAAACAGAAATCCAAAGAATTAAGAGGGGTTCCCAAACTTTTTCATATGACTGTATCCATTCTTTTAACACGTTAAGCGATGCCAAGGCATTAAGGGACACATTACCTTCCCTTTAGTTATGACCCACAAGGTTGAGCCCGCAGTGGACAGAAGATTAAAAACAACCAAATGAGATGCCAGAAGAAACGTTTGACCCACTTTACTTGATTCACGCCCTACGTGCCAGTCTTGACAGAAAGCTTTTCTTTCCAATGTTGTTGCTGTGTGACACTTTTTCATTGTTACTTATTTTTTCTGCCCAGGGTTTGTTTTCCTGCCTTGCGCCCTGTGCTGGCTGGGATTGGCTCCAGCAGATCCCCGTGACCCTGTGTTAGGAAATAGTGGGTTGAACAATGACTGACTTATTTTTTTCCCCTCTAATTGTTACCCTTGTGGTCCTGCATGGAATAAGCGGGCTAGAAAAGAAAAAATTTAAAAAAAAGGTGGCTGGCTAATTGCTACCCATTTGACCCCTAATGATTTTCGGGCTCCAGCACGTACGTCTGGTACGCAGTTTTCTGTGTCTTCCTGAATTCAGACACGGTTTTCGGGTGTCTATGGTTTGGCACTTCTTCTTAAACCTAGCTGCAGCTTCTTTCTTATTCTGGTTAATGTTAAGTATGAAAAAGTTACAGATTAAGGTTACATACGCCAAAGGGATGGGCGGAGGTTGGTAACGCAAGACGAAGAGATAAAAAACATGATGAATTCATGTGGTGTGTCAGTCGGGAGAGAGGAAATTCAATCGGGGAGCAGAAATGCACGCATCTCTCCTCAGGTGTGAAAATGCAGAAGCTGAAGGCAACAACAACAACAACAACAACAAAAAAAAATTTAAAAATGTCCCCTGATGAACTGTCCCCAAAGGAGAAAATACCTGATAAAAGAAGTCAGCACTCATCCAATTTACGTAATAACTCCCGGTCCGATTCAGAGGCACCAAGCAAAGCAAACGAGACCGAAACAGACCACAGATTACATGCTGAGGTGCACATAAGCATACAGGGCCACTCACGAATCTCTTAGCACGTGTTTGGTGCGTAGCTAACCCCGCTTTGAGAGCGTTCAGAATCGGAGGCTCCAAATGACGTCCAGCATGTGCTGAGTGAAGGAAAGGAAGCTCTCCGAGCTAAAATAGAAAACAAGCTCACTCAGAACTCCATGAGGGATGTCTGGAATGGACTGGGCCTCAATTTTGGGACTCAAGCTATCCATGGCCCTGAACCGATTTTTAAAGACTGCCCCTCACACTGCCACCTTCTTCCAGTGACCAGTCGCCTAACCTGGTCACTACTACTACATCATCTCCTTACCACACCAACCTCTGCCCGTCAGTGTCAGCCGTCCATAACTGAAGACAAAGTCTGGAGCCAACACACAGGAAAAGCAGGTGGGACCAGATGGACTCAGTCCTGGAGTTTTCTTAAAGCCTGCACTGACCAGCTTTGTGGTGTCCCTTTGTTACCTGTTCCATCTGTCCCTAAGGCTCCAGAAAGTGTCACTGCTGTGGAAAGCATCCTGCATTGTTTCTCTACCAAAGAAGGCAGGCGCCTCTTCACCGGATGACCAGTGGCACTCACTATACGTCTCACATCATGAAGACCTTTGAGTGGTTGGTCCTTGACTATATGAGTCCACTTGTGGTGGATTACCTGGACTCGGTGCTGTTTGCCTATCGGACAAAGATTGGAGTGGAGGATGGAATTATCTGTCTGCTCCACAAAGCAGAACAAAGCTGGCTGCACTGTGAGGATGATGTTTTTTAATTCTCTCAGTGCCTTCAGTACCTTCTAGCCATCCCTGTTAAAGGTTAAACTCAGAGATCTGCAGGTAGGTGAGATGATGATTTCCTGGATGGTGGACTATCTGTCTAGTGGACTGCAGTTAGTGAGGCTGAAGGACTGAGTGAGCAAAACTGGAGCAGGCCTGTCTGCCTCTCTCTTCACTTTATACGCATCAGACTATAAATATAACAGCAGGTCAGGTCATTTACAGAAATTCTCAGATGATTCTACACTTATGGGGGTGGGGGGGGGGAGTTATCGATAAGGGGGATGAGACAGAAGAGAGGAGTCAGGGGGAGAACTTTGAGAATTGTCTGCAACTCAGCATCAGCAGAACCAAGGGACTGCTTCTTGACTTTCACTACACCAAACAGACTCCATTCAGGGAGAGGATGTAGAGGTGGGGGGTCCTCATAAATGACAGGTTGGAACACAGAGGAACTAGAGAAGAAAGGACAGAGCAGCACTGGAAATAACTCTGTATAGCGCCTCACTGGGACAGGGACTGCCAAGTCAGAAGTCTTCTTTCTTTTTAATTTTCTTCTTTGTTTAGACCAAAGTCTGTGTATAGTTTATTTATTTAAAGAGCTTCCGTTACATCCTGGCTACTACACTAACTACAATCTATCTATCTATCTATCTATCTATCTATCTATCTATCTATCTATCTATCTATCTATCTATCTATCTATCTATCTATCTATCTATCTATCTATCTATCTATCTATCTATCTATCTATCTATCTATCTATCTATTTTCCAACCCACTGAATCTGAACACAGGGTCATGGGGGTCTGCTGGAGCCAATCCCAGCCAACACAGGGCACAAGGCAGGAACCAATCCGGCCATGGTGCCAACCCACCGCAGTCTATCTATCTATCTATCTATCTATCTATCTATCTATCTATCTATCTATCTATCTATCTATCTATCTATCTATCTATCTATCTATCTATCTATCTATCTACCTACCTACCTACCTACCTACCTACCTATCTATCTATCTATCTATCTATCTATCTATCTATCTATCTATCTATCTATCTATCTATCTATCTATCTATCTATTTTCCAACCCACTGAATCCGAACACAGGGTCATGGGGGTCTGCTGGAGCCAATCCCAGCCAACACAGGGCACAAGGCAGGAACCAATCCCGGCCATGGTGCCAACCCACCGCAGTCTATCTATCTATCTATCTATCTATCTATCTATCTATCTATCTATCTATCTATCTATCTATCTATCTATCTGTCTGTCTGTCTGTCTGTCTGTCTGTCTGTCTGTCTGTCTGTCTGTCTGTCTGTCTGTCTTATCCTGCCTACTACACCAGCATTTATCAACGTTTAAGTATTTGCGACCTGAGTTTTCATACCAGTTTTAGTTGTGCCCCCCTAACGTTTTTTTGAAAGGAGTCCACTGATACCTATTTGTTCTTTTTTAATTAACTTTTATCAACATTTATCTAACTCTGTATTTATTTTTCTAGTATCAGAATGTAGTTTAAGTTAATTTGTTTGGGTTTCAATAGATGTATTTTTCATATTTTCGATCTATCTATCTATCTATCTACAGTTAGGTCCATAAATATTTGGACAGAGACAACTTTTTTCTAATTTTGGTTCTGTACATTACCACAATGAATTTTAAATGAAACAACTCAGACGCAGTTGAAGTGCAGACTTTCAGCTTTAATTCAATGAAAATGGACAATATGCCATTTGGTATGGGATTCGTAATAGTAGTGTTAATGTTTTTGATGCACTGTCTGTTGGAATAACAGACATATATATCTGTATATGTAAATATAAATGTATATATTTATATATATATATATATATATATATATATATATATATATATTATATATATAAATGCAGATATATAAATATATATGCACAAAGAGACACATTTTTGTAAATGGTGAGCCAACTAAAATGGTTTAAAACCCTTTAAAATGGTCATGTTCATGGTACACATCACCCTTTGCAGGCGATTGTCAGGGAATGGTTACAAATGATAGCAAATGTTTGCAGAACTCGGGCTATCAGTGGAATGACAGGAATGTCTATTAAGTCTACCTTGCTGTCATCTCTCCTTGTCCTTCTCTTCTATTTGCATAACCTTTTACAAGTTAGGGCTTACAGTAGCAGCTCTGTAATGCATCACTAAGTATGACAGGGTTAGGACTGTTTACGTTTCCTTTAGGACTGTAACAAAACACAGCGCCGTCCTGGGTGGTATTTGGAAACCTAATCTGTTATATAATGCTTGGATTTTATGATTTTTTTATTCCGCATTGAGCCAGGCGATTGGTTCGATACTCTTTTATATATGTAAGCTGTCTCTGTGGCAGACTTCTACTTCTTGTCAGTTCTGCCCTGGTTAGTTACACTTTAACTTGGACTTGTTTTAACATGAAGTGAAAACAATAACCGTCCCTTACAAAATAATGACAATAAAAGGCGAGCGTGTGTGTGAGTGTGTGTGTGTGTTTTAAGGTGATTGGGTAAGATCAGATTAAAAAACAGTATATTCCTTACTAGAAGTTCTTTCCGTCTCAAACTAGAGTGTGACAAAATGTCCTTTTCTTTTGCATCGGTCGGAGCGTGGTGTCATAAGAGAGGGTCCAAATCACGCTTGAATATTACAATAAGACGGAAGAACGGCCAAATGATTCATTCACCGTCATAAACCTGATGACCATCCCTGAAATACTTCCGCATCTTTTTAAGGGAACGCGGGAGCGGAGTGAAGCTTTGCTCCAACCACCATGGAGTGCTGCCTTGGTAAGCCATTTAAGAAGGTCAAGAGGGTGATGCTCAAGAGGTTTAATGACAGGTGCTCCACTACTTAGACTTTCCTAAAGGCAGAAAAGGTTCATTAAATGTGACAACAAAGTGGTTGAGGTATTCGTAGCCAAAAGCCGTATTGTGAGACGTGCTGACAGAAAGAAAATTAGGTAATTAAGAGCGTGTTTTGGTTCGTTTTTTTTTTCCCTTCTAAATTATACAGCACTAAACGTTAGCGGCCTTTCTCTATACTCAGTGAAATATGCCCGCTGTGCAAATTCTTAGGACCATTATGCTAATTCAGTTCTTCAGGGCAGGGATTCCACAAAATGGTGGAAGTATTCCTCTGAGACTCCGGTTCATGTTGGACACAATTGCATCTTCTGCAGATTTGTCTGCTGCTGCACCTTCATGCTGCCAATCTGCCACTCTACCAAATCCAAAAGGTGTTCTTTTGGTTTCAGACCCTCTCACTGGGAAGGGCCACTGAAGATGATTGAACTCATTGTCTTCTTCATAAAAACAACTTGCTTTGTGACATGCGTAATCATCACGGAAGTAGCCATTAGATGATAGGCAACATTGTGGCCATGAAGGGTGCACACGGTCAGCAACAAAACTATTACATGGCATTCAAACGATGATCAAAGTGTGCCAAGAAAGCATTGCCCACTCCATTACACCACCAACCAGCCTGGGCCAACCTGGAAAAGGGAACAAAAGAGTCTGCTCTGCCCTTTCATCTTTGGTCCCTGTGTGCTATTGGGGCCAGTCCAGGCTCTCACTGATGTGGACCCCCAAGACTACATCTCCTCCCTGAATAGTGATCAGGTGTGGAGGCCAGCTGGTCGCCCACCCTCCACTGGGCCCGGCTGACTACAATTGGCACAGTCGTCAATAAACGTTTGCAAGTCCTCCTCGTTTCCTCCAGACTGCAGAATAGAGCACTTGGAGCAGGTGTGGGAGGCGCAGAGCACACAAAGTGAAAAACATTCATGGAAAAAAGAACAAAATTCTCACGCTACACGTCTTTCAAAATGTTCATTAACCAAAAATTAGCGAAACGTCTGCATTTTTTGCTAAGATATCATAAATAGTTACATCTGGAAAGATTAATGTACAACATAGACAGGAAGGACATTCCCATAATACTGTGCTTGTGAATTGAGGACAGGACTATTGAACAATGAAATGAATGGAGAGGCAGAACCTGTGAAATTTGGATAATTACGGTTCTGTTGTGTCGATCTTTATATCATTGCATAGATGATACAATACCTGTTGGGACCGCCATCCATGGCAACAAATGACACGAAACAACTACCACCAGGAGAAACAGGGGGCAACGAGAAGCAAACATGTAGCACAACTCGCAGCAGCAACCGCGGAATTACACTATTGGGCAGATTTAGGAGTTGCTAGGAAGAAGGATAATGAAGGAGGGTCTTTAAAAAAAGGAGCCAAAAAGACGCCGATGGGGATGCAATCAACAACCTGTAATTGTCTCTACACATCACGCACACCATTACTACCACGGATTACAGTTTCTTTTAGATATGTGTGTGCTTTCCTGTGCCTGCTTGGCCGTGTAGTTTCACCTGGGTTGGGTACGTCTTTGTTTGGGGTGCTATGCCAATCACATATGGGAACCTGGTAGGACAAAACTTTACCTTTCCTTCAGAGGGCTCTTTGCAGCGTTTTTCATTCCATTCGCCATCGTCATCTGGTTCTGAGCACTGGACTGTGTTGGAGTTTACTGTTAGCAGGGCTGGATTAACCATTAAGCAAAATCAGCTCATGCTTAGGGCATCAAGGGAGGGGGAGGGCACCAATGAAAGTTTCTATTTCAGGATTTACCATGGACAATATGGTGCAAAGTTTCAGAAAAAGGGGCTCCCACATTAAAGGAAAAAATTACATACATATATATACGATAATACAAATTATAATAAAAAGTAATAATGGTGATTAATGATATCTATTAATCTTGGGAATAGACCAAAATTTAAATCCGCTAACTGCCACACAGTCCACCCAGGCTCACGTGATCGTTTTTGTCTTGCTCATGTCAGCTGTCCCGTTCAGTTGTCCATTGGGATTAAGTGCAGACATATAATAATTTTCAAAAAATAAAATTTCATTTTACGTCTTTTTGATTATATTTTCAATTAGACATATACTAGCCATCCCCTGCGGCTTCGCCCACTCAGAAATGAAACAGGACAGCAAGGAGGGCCCTTCCCGGCTCCCTACTCCTGATGTCACGCTTCCCCCTCCCCTCGACCCGCAACCTTTGTCTCGGATTAGTGTGAATACATCGCTCTTGTATGCTAACTATGATTACTGGAGCGATGAGAGAAGTTGCAAAAATCAACCAGAATGTTCAAGTAAATTCTAGAAAAAAGCCTGATGTAAATCCGTTAAGTGGTTCCCTCATTCGCTAGCTAAGCGTATGTAAGTTACGCCCCGAGGCTGGAGCGTGAGTGAGGAGGGCACCCCTCCTCCCCTCGGCCGGCTGAGTGTCTCTTGAATTCGGGCAAATAAATCGGTACCGCAAGTGAACTTTGATAATTTTTGAAAAATTAAATTTCATTTTACATTTTTTTAATTATATTTTCAAATACTTATACTCAGTACTAGCCGTCCCCCACGGCTTCGCCCACGTAGAAGTGAAACAGAACAGCGAGGAGGCCCTGCATGGCTCCCCACTCCTGATGTCACACTTCCCCTTCCCCTTGGCCCTCCTACAAGCAAACTATGATTCTTAGCGCGATGATAGAAGTCTTAAAATCAACCAGAATGTTCAAGTAAATTCTAGAAAAAAGCCTGATGTAAATCCGTTAAGTAGTTCCCTCAATCGCTAGCTAAGCGGATGTAAGTTACGCCCCGAGGCTGGAGTGTGAGTGAGGAGGGTCGTGTGTCTCTTGGATTCGGGCAAATAAATACCACTGGAGAACTATGATACTTAGTGCGATGAAAGAAGTCGTAAAATCAACCGGAATGTTCAAGCAAAATATAATAAAAACCCGATCTAAATCCGTGAAGTAGTTCTCTTGTGAAAAGCCGACAGATGTTGAATTTTATATATATATAGAGATGGGGGCACCAAAATCTTTTAAGTGTTTAGGGCCTCTAAAGATCTTAATGTGACCCTAATTGTTAGTGTTAATACTGAATAGTGCAATATTAGAATAGTGTCTGTTGTTTCGTTTGGTTTCACGAATGTAATGTACAGTATGTAAATGATTATCACCGTCGTGGAACTGGAGAGGGCTTTTGAGTACGCATTTTTTTTCTCTTCAATATTTGATTAATATATTCTTTATTTATCGATTCATTGAGCAGCTTATCAGTGTTTCTGTGTGTGAGTTTGCAGTGCATGCTGGATCGGGACTGGGTGTGTTCCTGGGGACCCCTTAATAAAATAAACAAATCATCATCTTCGGACAGTGTGAATCTTAGTGTCCTAATGACCACTACAAGCAAAACTAATGACTGAATCATTTAAAAGTAATTAATAAATTTGTTAATAGAACCTGTGAACTCACCTGAAAAAGCAAAATCAAAAGGAAAAAACAAGAGATGGTCATTCCAGTTGCCATCAGCCGTGGAGCTTCTAGTGTTAATTAACTTCCTCGATTTCGATTAAAACGTTAAAAACTCTCAAGTAGGAATCTGGAGGAAATCTAGCAGCATGAATGTAATTTAAATGGTTTCCGTTTTTTTACTCTTTTATTAATTTTGCTTGGATTCCGAAGTAAGTTCACTGCGGAGGTTTTGGTTTTGTAACCCTAGCCTACATGTGTTGCTTATTTAGAATTAAAACTAATTTCAACAAATTAAACAAAGACATGACTGACACTGGCAGCAGGCCTCTGGCTTTGCTTCTTTACTGAGTTTCCTAAAGTTTTTCAGCTTCTCGGATTTTACTCACCAGTTAGCAGACAATATGAGACGTCTTCTTTATATTATTGATATGGCACTCTGCCTTCTCGGGATGCCAGCTTTGCTATCCCTAATGCCAGGAAAGGCATTTAAATGAAGAAGTCTGTCTTTTCTGTCTTGATTGAGATTTGGAGAGGATTATCCATGTTTTGTTTTGGTATTTTTTTTTCTTTTTGAGGGTGGTGGCATTTGTCTGTTGCTAGGTCGCAGAGCCTAGTTGCTTGGCATTGGATAATGACACCGACTCACTCAAAACTTTCTAAGCCGACTATCATGAAGCCTGTTGGATTGTACTCCCAATCACATACGGGAACCTGGTAGGACAAAACTTTGCATTTCCTTCAGAGGGCTCTTCACAACATTTTCCATTCCATTCTGCATCGTCATCTGCTTCTGTTGTACTGGACTGTGTTGGACTTTACTGTTAGCACAGCTGGATTAACCATTAAGTCAAATTTGTTTATCATTTTGTTTTTCTGCTGTATTTATCTTTGTGGTTTTATATTCATTTTGGGTTGTGAATTATGCAGAATTTAGATTCAATAACAGTTTTTGGATAAAAAAATGACTTTATGGTGCTAGAATACTTTTGCACTGCTTCCGATACTGTTTTGAAATTCATGCCTGCCACAATTATAGGAGCAGCTGGGAGTCTAAAATGGAGGTCAACTGTGCATGACATCATGGCGGCAATGGGATAAAAGTTCAGCGTCATTATTTGCTAACCATCAGAGATTACGGATAAAATCCCTGAATGGGAGTGAGTGAATTTCAAGGTTTAGCTTAGGCAATGTTTTGGATATCTTGCGGCCAACCCCGTTTAACTCTAACCAATAAATGTAAAGAAAACTTGTGTTGTAATACAAAACAAGTCATTCTGACTTCCATCTTAGATAGACTGACTAGGATGGCGGCTCCTCTGAATTTAAAGCATTCTGGGAGCAAGAGGTGGGGCCAGGCGGACAAACCCCGAAGGTGACGTCAGATAGAAGGATGTCAATCATTCTTTCTGCAGAAGGGGGGGAAGAGAGGTGGTTAGTACACAGTGCCACCTCCTGTCTTTTTGGAGAATTACCGTCACCCAAGCCTTCAAGCTGTTTCCCATGAGCACTCATGTGACACCAGTTTATTTTTTTGGGTTTGGTGATGGTATTGGTATTTGAATAAAAAAACTGTAACGTGCATCATTATCATAGATACAAAGAGGAAGGATCTTTAGGCCATGTTCACGACATCTACCATAATTTTTTAACTCACATTTTTTTCACTTTAGTTATATATATCCATCCATCCATCCAGTTTCCAACCCGCTGAATCCAAACACAGGGTCACGGGGGTCTGCCGGAGCCAATCCCAGCCAACACAGGGCAGGAACCAATCCTGGGCAGGGTGCCAACCCACCGCAGTATATATATATATATATATATATATATATATATATATATATATATATATATATATATTCATATACACAGAATAAATGCATTATTACAAATGAGTGTGATGTGCAATCTGTTGCAATGACAAATGTGATGCATATGTCTCTGTTATATTCCATTCGGTATGGGATTTACAGAAGCAGTGTTAGTGTTTGTGATGCGCCATCTGTTGCAATGACAGACACATTACATTTTATTACTACTACAGATGTTTCAAATGCACCATTTGTTGGAACGACAGAGACATGGCAACCGGACGGACACACAGACATATACACAGGTACCTACAAGCTGTGCTACCCATCTATGACATGTTCAAATCTAAGTGATTGAAGCAGACCTCAGTGTCAACATTTACAGTGTACCATTTGATGTATATGTCACTGTTATTTGCCATTTACTATGGAATTCGTAAAAGCAGTGTTAGAGTTTGAGATGCGCCATCTGTTGGAATGACAGAGACATAGTAACCAGACACACAGGCACTTATCCTTTTATTAAGGCAGATATATTATTATTGCAGATCTGACATTGTGGTCAGCAACACAGGAGCGCCGCAGGGGACTGTACTTTCTCCGGTTCTGTTCAGCCTATATACATCAGACTTCCAATATAACTCGGAGTCCTGCCACGTGCAAACGTTCGCTGACGACACTGCTATCGTGGGCTGCATCAGGAGTGGGCAGGAGGAGGAGTATAGAAACCTCATCAAGGACTTTGTTAAATGGTGCGACTTAAACCACCTACAACTGAACACCACAAAACCAAGGAACTGGTGGTGGATTTTAGGAGACCCAGGCCCTCATGGACCCCGTGATCATCAGAGGTGACTGTGTGCAGAGGGTGCAGACCTATAAATACCTGGGAGTGCAGCTGGACGATAAATTGGACTGGACTGCCAATACTGATTCTCTGTGCAAGAAAGGACAGAGCCGCCTGTACTTCCTTAGAAGACTGCATCCTTCAACATCTGCAGTAAGATGCTGCAGATGTTCTATCAGATGGTGTGGCGAGCGCCCTCTTCTACGCAGTGGTGTGCTGGGGAGGCAGCATTAAGAAGAAGGATGCCTCACGCCTGGACAAACTGGTGAGGAAGGCAGGCTCTATTGTTGGCACGGAGCTGGATGGTTTGACATCCGTAGCAGAGCAACGGGCACTCAGCAGGCTCCTATCAATTATGGAGAATCCACTACATCCATTAAACAGTGTCATCTCCAGACAGAGGAGCAGTTTCAGCGACAGACTGCTGTCACTGTCCTGCTCCACTGACAGACTGAGAAGATCATTCCTCCTCCAAACTATGCGACTCTTCAATTCCACCAGAAGGGGTAAACATTGAACATTATTCAAGTTATTGTCTGTTTTTTACCTGCATTTTTTATTACTCTTTAATTTAATATTTTTTGCTGCTGGAGTATGTGAATTTCCCCCCTGGGATTAATAAAGTATCTATCTATCTATCTATCTATCTATCTATCTATCTATCTATCTATCTATCTATCTATCTATCTATCTATCTATCTATCTATCTATCTATCTATCTATCTATCTATCTATCTATCTATCTAATCCTGCCAACTACGCTAAAATATCTATCTATCTATCTATCTATCTATCTATCTATCTATCTATCTATCTATCTATCTATCTATCTATCTATCTATCTATCTATCTATCTATCTATCTATCTATCTACTGACACAAGTATTCAGAGCCTTTCTTGTGATTTTTGAAATTTGCTTCAGGAGAATCCCATTTTATTGATTGTCACTGAGATGTTCCCACACATTATTGCTTGTCCAGCTGTGATCAATTCACTTGCTTGGACCTGTTTAGCGAAGACAAACACCTGTCTATAGAAGGTGTATTTATACATTGTCACGCATACGTGTTGGTGGACCTCCTCACAGACTGTGTCAAGGAATGTATTAACCCATCCAGGATGAGAGGGGGCGCTGTTGCTAACATTGTCTTCTTCTTCTCCCTCCCCTCCCACAGCACAGAGGAACCGCCCATTGAGGGCACTTAGCCCCACCTCTTCTGATTTCACAAGCCTGAGAACTCCAACTACCTGGAAGGTGGGGTCCATTTGGCAGACGGATCTCCTGAGTAAACAAACCCTGACCCTACGACTAAAGCTGAGCCTTTTTTGTTCATTTTGTAAGCTCGATGGCGAGATTCCTAATGCCATGTGGCATCTGTTTTTTTTTTATTTGACTTTTGTTGAATTGAATGAGACAACCGGGTTGGCGCCCAACAGTTTTTCCTCAAGACCGGTCATTCCTACACCTGGCCACAGCGTGTTCTGAGTGTGCCTTTCTTGTGTAACTAAGGTATTTGGTTCCCATCTTGTCCTGAAGGAGCGCGTCCCACTTCCAAGAGGACAATTAGATGATCATCATTACATGCATTTCATTTTTAAGAATTAAAAAAGTTTCTCTTTAAAAGTAAATGTGTTTGTGCCAAAGACATTTAACATGTTGACATTTTTTGAGATAACGCTAAGACACCGGCTTTTGTGATGGACAGCAAGGGTGGGCTGACATCCCGGCTGAGATAAACCCCCTGTACCCTTACCTGACCGGAAGGTCATTGCAGTGGATGGATGGGGTGTGGTGGTGGGGCCTCCCAAGAGTATATGCTCCCCCAAAACACTTGGGCCCAATCATATCCCAGCAGGGCATGCTGGAAGTTGTAGTCCCATGGTGCAGCCCTTCTGGACTCTATGGGTGCTGACAGGGGGAGATGCTGAGGAGGGCTGTCCCTGCTTACAGGGGTTTCCACTTGACCCTGTGAGTACTTCCTCGTTCACTCTGGGGGTACTCCAGTATAAAAGGGGCCACCTCTGTTCACTCGGGGGTCTGAGTCAGGAGAGGCGTTGGACAAGGCTTACCTGAAGGATTAAAGGAACAGAGGAGAAAAAGAAGAAGTGCTGGAGCCTAACCCAGCTAGCATAAGGCACAAGGCAGGAACTGGCAGTGCGCCAGTCCATCACATGGCAAACACAAACTTACCAACCTGGGAAAATTTAGTGTTGCCAGTTCACCAAATCTTTAAGTCTTTGGACAGTGGGAGGAAGATGGAGCGCCCAAAGGAAACCCATGCAGACAACATGCAACCTCCATGCAGGGATGACCCCGGACATAAACCCTGGTCTCTTTACTGTGTGGCAGCCGTGCCACCACTGTGCCATCACCCTCTTACAGCGATTGTGAAAAGGAAAACAGGCATTAAGTGACCTTTTACTTTGTGTTTCCCCAGTGAATTGAACAGTTAATGCAAAAAATTGATAACCAAAGAAACGAAAAGCACTTTATTTTACTAGAATTAAAGATTCCTCAGTGCATTCAAAAAAAAAGGTGGAAGAAATTGCTTAACAAAAATGTTAAGGCTGGCAACTCCACAAACTGCAGAAATTTCATCCACAGAGAATTCTGGAAAACGAATGTGAGCCTAATTGAAATACCGCCAGAAATATACGCATGAAACAAAGAAATTAATAATAAGTCGATGTGGCTTTAAGCGAATCATCATTTCACAAGTTCTTAGCGCATGGAACATTTATGAAGTATTGAGTGTATTCTAATATTTTCCATACACAACGTCTTTTTATGGTATATACAGAGTGAGCTCATACAGAATATCGGTAAAACAAACAAACAAGGAGTGATTTGCAATTGCAATAAAAATGTGTATAATTCTGTGAGCCGTAATGTCATTTCAGCCTCTGCTTGGAATGATTCAGAGTTTTCTGATATTTTATTACATTCACCTGCTGTACAGCCTGTGAAATGGCAGGAAAGCCAATTACTCAACACATAAATCTAAACAGTTTAGAGTTTAGAAAATTGCATACAGTAATATTTGAACAGACTGCACAAAAATAATAGCTGTCCTTCTGTGTAAATGAAGAAAAATGAACATGTGAGCATTTTGAAAACAGCATTAGTCATTTCCAAAACGTAATCTGCGAAACCTCATCCCTCGAGTGTGCAGCCCTGGGCTGGAGCTCATGGGGTTCACCGCTCAGCTCGCTAAGGGCTTCACGCCTTCATGGGACGATCTGCGGGCAGAGAAGAAAAAGAAATGAAACACATGGACAATAAGGGGGCAGACAGAAAACACCAAGGTCAAGGGAGACTTCAGGGATAATAATCACACATTTCAACACAGTAATAGGAGTTATCGGACTTTCACCGGATGATCTATCTAATGATCCTACCGACTATACTAAAATTAATATCTATCTATCTATCTATCTATCTATCTATGTAATTTTATGATCCTACCGACTATACTAAAATTAATATCTATCTATCTATCTATCTATGTAATTTTATGATCCTACTGACTATACTAAAATTAATATCTATCTATGTAATTTTGTGATCCTACCGACTACACTAAAATTAATAACTACCTAATATTTCAAATATATATATATATATATATATATATATATATATATATATATATATATATATATATATATATATATATTATATAATACCTTTCAAATCTAACTGTCTTTTACATCTATGTCTATCAGTGCTTTTATATATACATTGTAACAATAAAGATCACAAGACATTGCGAAGGTTGGGGGCAGCCCCTGTATAATTGTTCCCAGCTGCAAAACTTCTTAATAATCAGATCCATGTTCACACTATTCAGTCCAAAACAGAACTAACTCAATATTAACAAGATGGTGGCTTTAAAGGCCATTACAGGAAGTGATGTAATCAGGACCGGAACTGGAAGTGACGTTGTTGGCTGCCCCAGAGCCGGGCGGGATTTCCCTAGAATGGTCTGTAAGAGATTGAGAGGGAGAATTAGTGAACTTCGCCACCCCCTGGTCCGTTGTGGAATTACATGTATTCAAGCTCTTTAGTTGCCTCCTAAACATGCGTGTGTGACAACATATTTTTATAGTGATTTTCATATTCAGCTGTTATATAGTACCTTTCAAATTTATCTAGCAATCAGTTAAATAGAGTCTTTCCCATTTATCTATATATTTTATATGTTGGTTTTGTTATATGTCAGTCCATTTATTATGTAATATGTTTCATACATACTGTACTATATATAATAGAGTATTTATCTATGTAATTTTATGATCCTACCGATTATACTAAAATTAGTATCTATCTATCTATCTATCTATCTATCTATCTATCTATCTATCTATCTATCTATCTATCTATCTATCTATCTATCTATCTATCTATCTATCTATCTATCTATCTATCTATCTATCTATCTATCCTCAAACCTTTTTTACTCTATTATTGCGATTATCATGGCTGTTGTTCGTCTTGTGCTCTCTAACACTCTAAATGCTTGCCTAAGGTGAACTTTGCCAGGCCCGCGTGGTCATGTAGATAAACTGCCATTTTAACTCTGTCCTTCTCACCCGGTCATCCTCTCCTTGGTTCTCCTCCGTCTCCAGCTAAAGAGCAGCACTGTCAGCATTGAAGCTCTCTCTTACTGCCCCACATGTTTCATTTTGGCACAGTGGCTCAGCTGGACCGGCTGCTAATTTATTATGTCTGATAAAATCTTGCTCTGTTGCCATTGTGCAGTGACTTCTATTCAGGTTAGTTGAATTTATTTTTGTACAGGCAAGTTCAGGGTGCCACAAAACTATGCAAAACATGATGCATTTATCCAATTCAAGATCATAGGATAGACTCCAGACCTCTGTGATGTTTGAGAATGTTTGCTTATGATAAATTCAAAATAAAACACAAAACAGCCTTGAAAAAGAAAATCAAATGTTGTGGGCTGCCAGCATGCAATCCATCATCAGACAAGAAACCTGAAAACTCTGAAGGTCTCCTCTGCAGGTTCAAATCTTTCATCTGGCTGACCGTGGAACGCTCGGGTTGGATGAAGTGCAGAGCCTTCAAAAAGTCTTCACATTTTGTTATGTTTCAGTCGGGTGCAAAAATCATTTCAATTCATTTTTTTCCCTCGTCAGACAACACTCAATAACCCAACAGGACAAATCAAAATGAAGATTTTAGAATTTTTAGTAAATTTATTAAAAAATGAAATATCCCATTGACACAAGTATTCAGACTCTTTCCTCAGAACTTCACTGAAGCCCCTTTGGCAGCCATTTTATCTATCTATCTATCTATCTATCTATCTATCTATCTATCTATCTATCTATCTATCTATCTATCTATCTATCTATCTATCTATCTATCTATCTAGCTAATCCTGCCGACTACACTATCTATCTATCTATCTATTCTATCTATCTATCTATCTATCTATCTATCTATCTATCTTATCTATCTATCTATCTATCTATCCAATCTTGCCGACTACACTATCTATCTATCTACTGTATCTTGTCATTATTTTATCCATCCACCCATCCATCCATTTTCCAACCCGCTGAATCCGAACACAGGGTCACGGGGGTCTGCTGGAGCCAATCCCAGCCAACACAGGACACAAGGCAGGGAACCAATCCCGGGCAGGGTGCCAACCCACCGCAGTCATTATTTTATTCTAACATAAAACAATGCAATGTCACTCTTCACTGAGGCCATTCTCATTGCAGATAGAAAGATTTACAAATACAAACCAGTACATGAAAAGTACAAAACCAAACAAAAATTACACAGAGAATTGCTGAAATGAACAATACTATAGAAATTCCTGAATTTTGTCTGTACTGTACTCATTGGAAGAAGAATTTAAAAATGTGGGAAAGTTTATACAAATCAGGCTAATAGATGCAGTAGCTCATTTATGATATTATCCATCCATCCATCCATCCATTTTCCAACCCGCTGAATCCAAACACAGGGTCACGGGGGTCTGCTGGAGCCAATCCCAGCCAACACAGGGCACAAGGCAGGAACCAATCCCGGGCAGGGTGCCAACCCACCGCAGTATGATATTATCAGTTTCCTAAAAGAGAACAAGAACACTTCATTTAATTAAGTTTCTGGGGAAAAGTATTTCTCATATGTTTTTGAATTTTTATAATGAAATCGTGACTTATTGTTTTTATAATAACACATTCTTGTAACAGACTTTGCTCATCGTTTTCTTCTTTTCTACAGCACCTTGGACAGCACTCCAACATTGTAGGTATAACGTATTGTGTTCTCAAGGGGGTCACAACCCTCCCACTAAATGTCGGTGACCGACTTTTCTACATTGATCTAATTGTTGTTATGAAATCTTTGAGGTTTCCACCCAAAAATATCAAACTAATTATTGTGCTGTAGCAAGCAGTTTTACCATACACCTCTTGATGCTCTTTGGACACATCCTCAGTGATGGAACGTGTCATTAGGTGTTTCAGGTTTTTAACCATCTTACACCCTCATCTAGGTGACACAGCCAAGGGTGAGTCAAAACCTCAGTTTCCTGTATCATCTGATGGACGGCGCCATTTTTACATCACAGTGTCCCCGTCACTCCACTGGGGCATTGCGATCCACACATAGAGACCACAGGGTATGCGCCCCCTGCTGGCCTCACCAACACCTCTCGCAGCAGCTAGAAGCTTTTCCAAGTTGGTCTCCCATCCAAATACTGGCCTGGAGCCTCAACAAGGCTTAGCTTCGGGTGGACGACCTCTTCTAAAGTGCAGGTGGTGTGGCTGCTGGCTAAACCAATCACCTAAAACCAGAATGTTAATCAAAATCAAAAATCTAAAAATCGAAATTTGAAATTAAAATAGCAAAAGCAGGGATTAATGAAGAACATTTTAGCGTTGTAGCATTTATTCAAATCACGGATAGTAAGATGAGTGCCACGCCAGAATTTAAACTGTCAAGTACATTGCAACCATTTCTGAAATGGTTATATGAACCAAGAGAAGGAATGATGTGATCACCCAAGGAAAATTATCTGGTGGACGAGTCTACCCAACCATAGGAATGAAGAAATCAAAAAAGAGATCTCCTCAATATCTTTTTTGTTTCTCCTAGACAACAATGAAGTGGAGACATGATCTTTGGTCTCCCGCTTCTTCGATTTTTCTTCTCGAGGAAATAACACCCCCGATATTCTCGAAAGGGTCTCCTCTGGAGTTTCAGCAGAGAACGTCAGATAAGGGGCTCAGATATTCCAAGTAGTGTTTTAACATTTTTTTTCTTTGTAGTTTCTAAGTATTTACATTGTGTGCGCAGTAATATTTGGTGAAATGTATGGACAGTTGTTTGTGGTAACAAAACCCTTTACTGTGATTACAAATCTGCAGTCCTTGCTTCTGAATATGACAATTAGTTGCTTTAAATTATACTGCTGTGCTCCAATTAGATCAGAATCACTCTGGAAGAACAGGCAGGCTATGTGGCATAGTAGTGAAGACTTTGGACTTCAAACCCTGAGGTTGTGGGATTAAATCCCACTGCTGACACCATCTGACCACGAGAAAATCACTTCAGCTGCCTGTTCTCCAATTGGGAAAATAAAAGAAACGGAACCGGTTGTATCGCAAAGTAGCCGTCCCCCGTGGCTCCGCCCATGTAGTAGTGAAACAGGACAATCTTTAAAAATCAATAATCAAAAAGGTATCGCTGGCTAAGCGGAGGCGAGGTACAGCGTACCCCCTACCCTCTGCCTGCAGCCGCAGTCTCTGATTTGTGCAAATAAATCGCTCCGACAAGCAAACTATTCTTAGTGCGATGAGAGAAGTCGCAAAATCAACTGGAATCTTCAAGCAAATTCTAGAAAAAAAACGGATCTAAATCCATTTGCGACCTAAGCGGGTGTAAAGTACACTCTGAGGCTTACGCGTGAGTGAGGAGGGCCACACACCCCCTTCTCCTCGGCCTGCTGCGTCTCTCTTGGATTCATGCAAATAAATCAGTACCGCAAGTGATCTCTGATAATTTTTAAAAAATTAAATTTCATTTTTGTTTTTTTGATTATATTTTCAATTACGTATGCTCAGCACTAGCTGACAGCGAGAGGGACCCCACCCGGCTCCCCACTCCTGACATCACGCTTCCCCTTCCCCTTGGCCTCTGTCTCAGATTAGTGCAAATGTATCGCTCCTAGAAGCAAACTATAATTCTTAGCGTGATGAGGGAAGTCTCAAAATCAACCAGAATGTTCAAGAAAATTCTAGAAAAAAATCCCGATCTAAATCCTTTAAGTAGTTTTGTCATTCGCTAGCTAAGCGGATGTAAGTAAGATGCGCCCCGTGGCTGAAGTGTGAGTGAGGAGGTCCCTGCCACCTTCTCTTCGGCCTGCTGCGTCTCTCTCAGATTCACGCAAATAAATTGTTACCGCAAGTAAACTTTGATAATTTTCGAAAAATTTAATTTCATTTTATGTTTGTTTGATTATATTTTCAATTCCGTATACTCAGTACTAGCCGTCCCCCAAGGCTTCGCCCACGTGGATGTGAAACAGGACAGCGATAGGGACCCCGCCTGGCTCCCCACTCCTGATGTCATGCTTCCCCCCTCTCCACGGCCCGCAGCCTCTGTCTCAGATTAGCACAAATATATTGCACCTGCATGCGAACTATGATTCTTAATGCGATGATGGAAGTGTCAATATCAACCAGAATGTTCAAGCAAATTCTAGAAAAAAGCCGATCTAAATCCGTTAAATAGTTCTCTCATTCGCTAGCTAAGTGGATGTCAGTAAGATACGCCCCGAGGCTGAAGCGTGAGTGACGATGTCCCCACCACCCTCTCCTGGGCCTGCTGTGTCTCTCTCGGATTCACACAAATAAATCGGTACTGCAAGCGAACTTTGATCATTTTTGAAAAACTAAATTTCATTTTACATTTTTTTGATATTTTCAATGACATGTAGAGTGGAACCTCGGTTTGAGAGTAACTTGGTTTACGAGTGTTTTGCAAGACGAGCTAAAATTTTTAATAAATTTTGACTTGGTAAACGGGCGAGGTCTTGCAATACGAGTAGTATGTATACGCTTTGTCTGCTGAGTGTCACGTGATCACAACTGAGCTGATGGTTCTTCTCTCTCGCTCTCTCACTGGGGGATTGTGGGCAATCGTCTTCTATTCTCCGTCTGAGTCGACGTGTCTCACTCATATAGTCAACATCCGTACGCGCGTATACTGTTTGCTACAGCATTGTGTGTGTGTGTGTGTGTGTGTGTGTGCGTGTGTGTGTGCTATGACGTGCGAGTCCCCTTCTTGCACCCCAAAACACGAAGCTGAGTCTCAGTACTTTAGCAACACCAACTTTATTCAGCTTGAAACAGCAACAGCGCGCTTATTTATTGTAGCGGGATCTGCGGCTCTCCTATACACAGACACGGCAGTCAGGCAGGACCGTAGCCAAGTAGTACTGTGCCCTGCGCATTTCTAATGTTCCTTGTTCCTTGTATCACCCATCGACAGCAGGCGCTTATAGCATGTCTGCGATCTTTTCGGATTTTATGGCGAACTGCTACAGCTCTGGCAGACTGCGATTGCTTTGGGACGCTTGCGCGTGTAGTCCCATTGGGTGGAATCCCACAAGGGTTTAGAAACTCATTCACACCAGCCATGATTCTTTTCAAAGGTAAAGTGCAGGTTAATTTGTTTTATGTATTTTTACTTTATATTTTGTATTAATCATTTTTATATGAATAGTTTTGGGTTGTGGAACGAATCATCTGAGTTTCCATTATTTCTTATGGAGAAATTCACTTTGATATACAAGTGCTTTGGACTGCGAGCATGTTTCCAGAATGAATTATGCTCGCAAACCGAGGTTCTCAGTACTAGCCGTCCTCCACGGCTTCGCCCACGTAGAAGTGAAACAGGACAGCGAGGAGGGCTCTGCACGGCTCCCCACTCCTGATGTCATGCTTCCCCTTCCCCTTGGCCTCTGTCTCGGATTAGTGCGAATGTATCGCTCCTACAAGCAAACTATGATTCTTAGCGCGATGAGAGAAGTCTCAAAATCAACTGGAATGTTCAAGCAAATTCTAGGAAAAAACCCGATCTAAATCCGTTAAGTAGTTCTCTTGTTTGCTAGCTAAGCGGATGTAAGGAACACCCCTCGGCATGCTGCGTGTCTCTCGGATTCACGCAAATTAATCAGTACTGCAAGTGAACTATGATAAATACCGCATTGAGAGAAGTCGCAAAATGAACCAGAATGTTCAAGCAAATTATAGAGAAAAACCCGATCTAAATCCGTTAAGTTGTTCTGTTGTTTGCTAGCTAAGCGGATGTAAGGAACACCCCTCGGCATGCTGCGTGTCTCTCGGATTCACGCAAATTAATCAGTACTGCAAGTGAACTATGATAAATACCGCATTGAGAGAAGTCGCAAAATGAACCAGAATGTTCAAGCAAATTATAGAGAAAAACCCGATCTAAATCCGTTAAGTTGTTCTGTCGTGAAAAGCGGACAGACAGACAGACGTTGGATTTTATATATATAGAGATGTTGAAGGGCATCAGTCCAATGAGAAGTAGAAAATATGATGTCTTGAAAGATATTTTAAAAAGATTACAAAAAGATCTCACGAAATATACTTTTCAAAACGCATTCTCAGTTTTGACTCCTTTTACCCCGCTGGTATCTCACGTCTCCTTTTTGTCTTTGCCCACTAAGGGAATTTTAGAAGAAACATCAGTAACGATTCTTAAACGAAATCTAAACGAGAATCTCCTTTTAAGTCTCACGAGTCATCAAAGACCAATCTCCGGAGCAGTAACATTTTCCCATGGGCGCGCTCTCCAGTAACCAAGAAGTCACGTCTAGGAAGCGGCAGTGCCCACAATCAAAACAAACACGCCACTGCAGGGCGATGATAACATCAAATTAAAATTTAATTGGAAAACTGAACAAACTCTACAAAGAATATTCTGAATGATAATATATTAGAACTTCCCTGCGTAGACTTCAGAACTGTCATTGATGAATGAAGAAAACAACCTTCTAACAGTAAAATGTTTGAATCCTGATCTGTGGATCCCCTTCCAGAATCTGAGCACCCATTCCCACCAGTCATGCTGTGTCATGTCTCACGCTTGTGTTTCTGTTCTTATTATGGAAAGTGCTAGATGGTGTTTATCATAAAAGAGGCCAAATAAAATAAAGACTGATAGATTTGCATGATTACATTGGCTTACAAAAGGCAGATTATATCTCGCTCGGGTAGAGTCCTCGCTCAGTTCCCATTAGCACACACTGAGTAATAAAGATGTCTACTGAACGTTCCCACTGGCAGCCAAAGAACCTTTTATGGGTGGACAATTTATGGTCATAGAGACTCCCAGGTGCTTAAGTTAGCGGCCCAATGACCCTACTGCACAATAAAATGTTTTCTTTATGGTTTTAGGATAAGGTCTCCATGGAACATTTCGTAAGGACACCGGTCAGACTCAGTTATCTGTCAGCTCAGCCTGCAGTTTGGGAAAGTTCTGACAAATGCAAACACAAACTGAGCTTCCTTGTCTCTGTTTTTTTTGGTCATTACTTCCACGTTATCTCACAAGCCGAGCTTCTTCCATTAACTCATCCGTGAGGACACATCCTGCTATGAAGGATGTAAAGTGGCATCACAAAGTCTTTGGACCATTTTCGCTTTCTGCAGACATTCTCACCAACTGTGGAAAAACCCAAGATGGTCACATCTTTCAAGTTTATAATTATTGATTTCTAGATTTTATTTTTCCCGAGCTTCACGTACACAATATTTTTTTTTTCACGTATCAACAATACCTGGTATTGAAATCACGCAGTCGCAACATTTGAATCATGTGATCGTAATCCGACGTTTTCATTGGTAGGCGTTTTTTGTCTTGTAGTATGTAAATTACTGTGTGCGTATGAGCTTCTTCTATCGTGCTGTGACCGTTATGAAGACATATTGGGCCACTACCGTTATCTTATAACATCAGGAAACACCTAAAAAAAAGAAATTTAAAAAAAAATGGCAGTTACTAAGTTTTTCCGTTGCACGTGAGCTTTATTGCTTTGTAGATTTCATCGAATTTATCCATGAAGCTGAAGGACTGTAAAATGGTAGTGAGACCAGCTGTGTTGTGTCGCTTCAGGATGGTGACGCTGATGAAAAGACAGGAGGCACAGCTGGAAGCGGCTGAATTGAAGGTGCTACGATTACGAGTAACGAGGGTAGACGGGATTAGGAACTTGGATATTAGAGGGACGACACAGGCAGGTACAACAGTTTGGTGACCAAGTGACAGAGGCGAGACTGAGATGGGTTGGGGGACATCATGAAAAGAATGTGCTGGATGGAACTGCCAGGCAGGGGGCTGCTAACTCTCTTTCTCTGGAAATGAGGACAATTGGGTCAAAAAATGAGGAGTTTTGAGGACACCTTTCCCTAATGATGCCATAATACGCATTTAAACTGTGTTTTTTTTAAAATGTTGTAAACCTTTAGTCGCAGTTTATCATTATAATTATGATGTGATGGCCACAATCACCGTCACTGGCAAACTAATAAGCCATTAAACATTTTTGAATACGTCAAGCCTCTTAAATGAACAGACTTCATTCCTTCTATTCTTATCGGGATTATCTTAACCATTGTAAACCTGTAAACAAATGATACACACAGTAAATTCATCCATCCATCCATTGTCCTACCCGCTGAATCCGAACACAGGAAAGCCAATCCCAGCCAACACAGGGCACAAGGCAGGAACCAATCCCGGGCAGGGTGCCAACCCACCGCAGGACACACACAAACACACCCACACACCAAGCACACACTAGGGCCAATTTAGAATCGCCAATCCACCTAACCTGCACGTCTTTGGACTGTGGGAGGAAACCGGAGCGCCCGGAGGAAACCCACGCAGACACGGGGAGAACATGCAAACTCCACACAGGGAGGACCCGAGAAGCGAACCCGGGTCTCCTAACTGCGAGGCAGCAGTGCTACCACTGCGCCACCGTGCCACCACAGTAAATTCACTTGAAGTAAAATATGGAAAATTGTACTCTTTTCAATTTAGTTTATTTGCATTTATCTTCATTTTTTAAAATATTTTTCCACTAATATGACTAGAAATCTTGACATGGCCAGCTACTGAAATTGAATCTTGGGAGCGTCGGCCCTTTCATTGAGCCTGTTCTGATCTTTTCTTAAACGAGGAGATTTGCTGTTCAAGTGGCATACGAACTTGCACTTCACTTTCAGCATAAGGGGTATTCGTGAATTTATGTAACTATAAAAATATTGTTAAACTAGACATTAAGCCCGTTACAATAATGGGCGCTAGAACAGTAGATTGGCCGCGCAATATTTTATAGGTCCCGCCCTGTCTGTCTTGTGTGACGCGTCCAGCGGCCTTTGAAGCATCTGCTTTGAAGCATCGCACCATGCCCCGCGCATGCGCACTTCACCAGAAGACACACACACACAGACACTGGACGCACACAGAGGTTTTATTAAAGAGGATTACTTGAAGAATCGACTTATTACCTGATCAACTGGTAACTAAAAAGATATTGCATTCATATGGCAGAATAAATCTGTGATTTTGTTTTAATTAACCGAAACTTTAATAGTTGACTCATTCATTTACAATTATAAATCCATATTGGAACAACTGGTGTGGTAATAACGATATTTTCTATTAAAATATTACAAAGCAGCACTTGCACTTAAATACGATGGATTGTACCCTGATGTACGACATTTCTTTGCTGCTGAAAGAAGAATCGAAAATAAGATCTCATGTAGAAAATGTGAAATTGTCATTTCGATTTTGAATAAATTCACTTAGTTACAGTGAATTAGGATTGCATATAATTAAGGAAACAACGTTTATAACAAACTGTTTATTCGCCAAGAAGAGAAAGCTGAATTCAAACGATGAAGTGAATAAGCCAAGTTGGACAGACGTTCTCATCAATCTCTGCGTTGTTTTCTGGCAGAATGGAAGTGGAGATTCGGGGAAAAAAAACTTCTGCAAATGCTGATTGGTGGACGGCTTTCGGTTTTTACCAATGATAAGGATGTGGAGATTTTCACATTTTAGAAGCCAAAATTCCAGATATTTTCACAATTTAAAAAATTCCTCCCGGACGATCAATGGCGCATTAAAAATGAGGACATGCCTGGAAAAATGAGGACAATTGGCAGCCCTAGTCAGGCAAGAGACTGACCAAAGAGGAGGTTTATGAATGAGGTTAGGGAGGATGTGAAGGAAGTCGATGTGGCAGAAAATTATGTAAAAGCATTTGATATGGTTGAATGAAACCTACCTTTTCACTACATTGTACATTTGTACATGGATCAAACTGCTGGATACCAGCCCAGGACATTAATTCAGACTACTTCATACTAGAATGTGATACTAGACAAGGATGCCCTCTGTCACCACTGCTTTTTGCAATTGCCATAGAGCCACTAGCAGTTCACTGTCGAAATGCTTTTGAGATAAATGGGATTATTAGAGAAGGACTTGAGCAGAAAATTTCTCTACATGCAGATGATATGGTACTGTATATATCAGATCCACAAACGTCTGTGCCTGCAGTCTTAACAGCACTTACAGAATGTCAAAAGATTTCTGGTCACAGAATGAATTTCAGTAAAGTCATTTAAAAAATTCTCTGGCCATTTCCCAGAGACTATGCCATGACTATTGGTGGCAATTTTCTAAGGGGGACCATCCAAATCTAATGATCATGAGAAGGGGCCTCCATTTAAAAAAACAGGTGTTTGTGAATATCTAAGTTTTTAAAGTGCATATAAACGCACTGATGGTTCAGCAATGAGATCAGTAAGTGCTGTTGGCAAGTCTGACAGGCCTCACAACTAGAGGTGATATCGGCTTTTGACACACATATTTCAGGCAAATTCAGGGTATCTGATAGAAATTCTCAGGATCTCTCAAGCCATTTAAAAACACGCGGGACGCTCTCCAAGGACTATGCCGTGACTATTGGCTGCGATTCTGTAAGGGAGGCCATCCAAATTTAATGGTCATCATAGACTGGGGCCTCCATTTTAAAAAATCAGCTTTCTGTGTATAACCAAGTTTTTGAAGTGCATGACCCCAACAGGGCTGCACCAAACTGCAACTCCCATGAAGCCCTGCGGGAGTCTGAGGCACCGCTGCAACACAGGGGGTTGCCATCTAGCACCCCTGGGGAGGTAATGCTTTGGCCATCCTTGATTCCATGGTCTTCCCAACATGGAGGCGTCCTGTCAGGGCAAGGGCCCTGGCCGTATGCTATAGCATGTAAATACACTGATGGTTCAGCAATGAACAAGTCTGTTGGCAAGTCTGACATCTCCCATGACTAGAAGTCTCATAATGTGACATTTTAGGCAAATTCAGAGTGTCTGATAGAAATTCTCAAGACCTCTCTCTAAGGACTGTGCCACGACTGTCTGTGCCAATTCTCTAGTTTTCTGACAGTCATCATGGACTGGTTCTCCATTTTAATAAAAAAGGTTTCTGAGAATAATCAGGTTTATAAAAGTGCATGTTGGTCGGGCAGTGAGATCAGCAACTACTGTTGGCAAGTCTGACATGACATTTTTAGATAGCAGGTTTCTGTAATAACTGGGTTTTTAAAACGCATGGAACCGCTCTGACGGTCCAGCAATAAGATCAGCAAACTGCAAGTCTGACATCCGCCACGACTACAAGTCACGTAATGTGACATCGTTTTTTGGCAGACACATTTCAAGCAAATTCATAGTATCCGATAGAAATCCTCAGGATCTCTCAAGCCATTTAAAGAATTCTCTGGCCAGTCTCCAAGAATTATGCCATGACTATCGGTGACGATTCTCTAAGGGGGACCATCCAGATCTAATGCTCGTCATGAGCTGGGCCCTCCATTTAAAAAAAAAACAGGTGTCTGTGAATATCCAAATTTTTAAAGAGCATGTAAACGCACTGACGGTTCAGCAATGAGATCAGCAACTGCTGCCGGCAAGTCTGACATCCCCCACGACCAGAAGTCACAAAATGTGACATCGGCTTTTGGCAAACACATTGTAGGCAAATTCAGAGTGCCTGATAGAAATTCTCGGGACCTCTCAAGCTGAGTGGACGGGCCGCTCTCTAAGTACTGTGCCCCGACTGTCTGTGCCAATTCTCCAAGTGGGACCACCACCCCAGGTGATCATGGACTGGGTCTCCATTTTAATAAAAAGGTTTCTGAGAATAATCGGGTTTATAAAAGTGCATGTTGGTCGGGCAATGAGATCAGCAACTGCTGCTGGCAAGTCTGACAGGCCTCATGACTAGAAGTGACATCGGTTTTTGGCACACACATTTCAGGCAAATTCAGAATCCCTCATAGAAATTCTCAGGATCTCTCAAGCCATTTACAGAATACGCGGGACGCTCTCCAAAGACTATGCTGTGACTATCGGCCGAGATTCTCTAAGGGAGACCATCCAAATCTAATGGTCATCATCAGGTTTCTGTGTATAACCACAGCACAGCGCATTGTGGACCACCCAGGCTGGCACTGCCACCTGAACCTAACACAGACAAACGTGGGACACAAGTTCAAGGCACACACGTTTTTGTTTTTTCTTTTTCCTCATGGGAAACTCCTTCTCTGTTTCCCATAGGCACAACACAGTCCAAAGCACAGCACACAAACACAATACGTCCTCTTTCTTTCTCTTCCTCCTTTTTCTCTCCTCTACTCCTCTGGTAAAGCTTTGTCTTCCTCCTCCTGACTTTGGCTCTCCGAGTAACGGTTGCTGGCTCCTTCTATATGGTACTTGTAAGTGCTCCAGGTGCTTGATGATGTATTTCTGGCAGCACTTCCAGGTGTGGTGGAAGAACTGTCCATAAGGGCTCAGTAGCTCCTGCTGCAGAACCCCCTGGTGGCACCTGCGGATGCCAACAGGGCTGCACCAAACTCCAACTCCCATGAAGCTCTGCGGGAGTCCAAGGCACTGGTGCAACCCAGTGGGGTTGCCATCTACTGCTCCGGGGGAGGTAACGCTCTGGCCACCCTTGATCCCCCGGTCCTCCCAGCATGGAGGCATCTGACATCTCCCACAACTAGAAGTCTCATAATGTAACATTGTAGGTAAATTTCAAGTGTGTCAGCCACGACCGTCTGTGCCAATTCTCCAATTTTCTGATGGTCATTGTAGACTGGGTGGCTCTGAGGTTAGGGATTTCCGATTGCCAGTTTGAATCCCGTAAAACAGCAGAAGTGATTCCACTCCGTAGGGCCCCTGAGGAAGGCCCTTAACCTGCAATTCCTCCGTCCTGGGTGTGATGTTAATCTGCATCCAACTTGCAGGGAAAACCTGGGGGTTGGTGGCAGGATTGGCACTCCAGCCATGATTAGAAATCTCATAATGTGACATTGTAGGCAAATTCCGACTGTCTGATAGAAATTCTCAGGACCTCTCAAGCTGAGTGGATGGCCCGCTCTCCAAGGACCGTGCCACGACTGTCTGTGCCAATTCTCTAATTTTCTGATGGTCATCATAGACTGGGTCTCCATCTTAATAAAAAGTTTTAGGAGAATAATCGGGTTTTTTAAAAGTGCATGTCGGTCGGGCAATGAGATCAGCAACTGCTGTTGGCAAACCTGACAGGCCTCATGACTAGAAGTGACATCGGCTTTTGGCACACACATTTCAGGCAAATTCAGAGTCCCTGATAGAAATTCTCAGGATTTCTCAAGCTGGGCAGGCCACCCTCCGGTACATCAGGCACAAGGAAGGACTCTGCTCGGCATGTAGGCCATGAGCTGCCTACAATCTGACTCTGCCGGGTATTCGAGATGCGCCACAGATTTCTGAAGGCGTGGGCAGCCCTCTTCAGTTCTGTGCAGCGGGCCACTGCCAGCCTGTTCTCATCTGTGGAGCACGGCGACCGCCAGGGAAAACTTTGGACAAAATGGTTGAGTGAAGTAATAATATATGAACACCAAATTCTCTCAGATGAAAATTATTTTATCTGAATCTTTCTTTCCTTTTCCAGAGTGCTGGTCCTGTTTGCCTTGGCACAGCACCGTTTACAAGAAGCACAGATAAGAGCTATTTGCTTGTCCGGAGAGTCTTACTGATTCCAAAAGGAAGGTTACATAATTTCGCTTTATTTAAATGAAAAAAGGAAAAGGAAAGAGGAGAATGGTAGAAAACGTTAGGCCATCTGTATAGCCTAATCTCCCACGTCTTAATAATCAGGGCAGAACACTATATTTGAAAAGAATTATTTTTATTAATTGCTGGAAAGCAGTTCTCAGTAAAAGTGGCACAGCAGTTCCTCGGTGCTTGGCATCTGCTACGGTGCCCCTCTCTCAGGAGCTTCAAATCCTGTCGATCCAAATTAATGGCAGACTCATGGCGGAGTGGTGGCTCTGAGGGTTAGGGATTTCCGATTGCCGGTTCGAATCCCGAAAAACAGCAGAAGTGATTCCACTCTGTAGGGCCACTGAGGAAGACCCTTAACCTGCAATTGCTCTGTCCGGGGTATGACGTTAATCTGCATCTAACTTACAGTGAAAACCTGGGGGTTGGTGGCAGGAAAAAACACGGTGTGGTGCTAAGGTGTCACCCGGGTGGTTCGTCGTGTGGTGGGTACGGCAAAGTTCTGTAATCAGTGCCTACCCTCAAACTCTCTCTCTCTATGCAGTTCAAATAAGGGGTGGGCAGAGGGGTCCAAAACGTATATTATCATAAGTTAAGACTGGCATGGTGGCACAGTGGTGGTAGCACTGCTGCCTTGCAGTAAGGAAACCAAGGTTCGTGTCTGAGGTCCTCCCTGCGTGGAGTTTGCATGTTCTCAGCGTGGCTCTCCTCCGCAGTTCAAAGATGTGCAGGTCAGGTGGATTGGTGACACTCAATAAGTCTTAGTGCAGCGTTTCTCAACCCTTAAGTATTTGCGACCTGAGTTTTTATAACAGTTTTAATCGCGCCCCCCTAACGTTTTTTTGAAACCCTAATAAAATTTATTCTTATATTTTTTGCTGCTGATACACCGCTATAAGTTTAAAATTTCCCTTTTTTGGGCACCCCCCCACAGTTTGAGAACCGCTGCCTTAGTGAATGTGTGTGTGTGTGTGTGTGTGCTCACCCTGCGATTGACTAAGCAGGTGACCAACCATATAATTAAAAATGATCACGGTTATGACATACATCATTATGGAAGCCGAGAGAGGACATGCAATATCGTTGTTTTTTAAACGAAAATTTGTTTTCTTGAGATAATGGAATAATTTTATCGTGATCTCGAGAAAATGAAACTTAACCTTTGCTTAGATTGCGGCACCTATACAGCTGAAGCCTTGCTAACTGTCTTCTTAAACGACGAACACTAACGTTATTATTTTCTAAACTAAGGCATAAATGTACTTCAGCCTGCGTCAGACCTCGATTGAACAAAAATGTGACGCGTTGATCGATACAGTTCTGCTCTTCTGCCATTTCAAACAGGACGTGGCTTCGATAAGCTAAACATTAAACGTTAGATACAATTATTTCATAATTTTGATAAAACAAGATCTTTTGTTTTATCGAGATCTCGAAAAATTTAGTCCGTTATCTCGAGGAAACAATTAAAAAAAATAACAATATTGCACATCCTCTCTTGGTTTCCGTAATTTATGAAGACGCTTAGCAAGGTTTTAGCTGTATAGGCGTCACAATCTAAGCAAGCCTGATACCAGGAGCAAAGGTTAAGTTTCGTTTTCTTGAGATCTCGATAAAATTAGTCTGTTATCTCGAGGAAACAATTTAAAAAAATAACGATATTGCACGTCCTCTCTCAGCTTCCGTAATTTAAGAAGACGCTTAGAAAGGCTTCAGCTGTATAGGCGTCGCAATCTAAGCGAGCCTGATGCCAGGAGCAAAGGTTAAGTTTCGTTTTCTTGAGATCTCGATAAAATTAGTCTGTTATCTCGAGGAAACAATTTAAAAAAATAACGATATTGCACGTCCTCTCTCGGCTTCCGTACATCGTGGTATAACTGATGTACAATTACTTTCCAGACCAACTCCACTTTAGGTGCTTCTGTTGGCCTAATTACATAATAATAATAATAATTTATAATTAATAATTTATATTTATAAAGTGTTTTTCTTGCTACTCAAAATTCTTCACATAGTGAGTGGGGAGCCACTTCAACCACCACCAATGTGTGGCATCCACCTGGATGGTGTGACGGCAGCCATTTTGTGCCACTCAGCTCGCCACTCTTTATCTACCAGGTGGTTAAGGGGTAAGAGAGATAGACAGCCAATTAGAGACATGGGATGATTAGGGGGTAAGAATGACAAGACCATACATGTCCTCCCTGTGTCTGCGTGGGTGTCCTCCCACTCTCCAGAGACACGAAGGTCTCAGCCTCCACTAATGTGCAGAATCCACCTGGATGATGTGATGGCAGCCATTTTGGTGCCTTGCACTCACCACACATGAGCTGTAAGGTGGTGAAGGAGTGAGAGAAAGAGAGACAGGGGATGATTAGGGGGCCAGAGTGACTAGGCTATGGTGGGCAAGTTAGCCTGGACATTGAGATACACCTTATTCTTTACAAAGGATGCCCAGGGATCCACAGAGAGCCCGAAGGATGGAGCTATGTTTACAGCACGGTGTCCTCGTCACTGCACTGGGCCATTGGGATCCACACACATAGACCAGATGATTTGCGCCCCCTGCTGGCCTCATCAAAATCTCTTTCAGCAACAACCCAAGCTTTTCCTAGATGGTCTACCCGTCCAAGTAATTGCTTGGGGTCTGAATAGGCTTAGCTGCAGGTGGATGACCTCTTCTGAAGTGCAGTGGTATGGCTGCTGGCTCAACCAAGTGCCTTAAACCAGAATGTTAAGCAAGATCGAAATCAAAAAGAGAAAGTCGAAATCTGAAATTAAAATAGCAAAGCAGGGATTCACGAAGAAAGTTTTTGCATTGCAGCATTTATTCAAATCATGGATGGTAAGTCCTGGCCAGGCCTGAACACACCCTGAGATTCTTCTGGAGTGCAGGTAGCATTGAAGAACCTTCAGAGTTTATTCAGGTATCGGTCCAAAGCAGCTTGGAAAAACTGAAAATTGAAGTACAAACTGATTAACATGATAAAATTAAAAAAGAAAATCACTGAAAACAAAATGAGACTAAAGCCACAGACTGAGCCGCAGCGTCAACCTGGCAGTTTATGGCTGATGATACAGCAAACTCCTTTGAGCTTCACTGAACCAGGAATGGAGGTCAACCACCCTTCTCCCTCCTCCTCCTCCTTCTTCTTCTTCTACACCACACACTCCTGAGGAACCGTGTGTGCCCAGTCATTTGTGAGGGATGTAAGTGCGCATTAGAAGCAAGCATTTGATGTTGTAACCTCACTCATGAATTGTATTATGGTGAGTGCATTTAGTAAAGAAATACTTGTGGAGTCATTTAAATGGCACAACCATTTCATAATGGTGTGTATATAATCTGTAACCATCAGCTACAGTTTGCATTCAACATTGATTTTCTAGGAGTCGCTTCACTTCTTTTGAAGTCATAAAAGCCAGCAGAGGCTCCGTCAAACTCTCCAGGCTAATTATTCAGCAGGTGTACAGTATATTAAACAATGGCGGCCACGGTTATTATTGCTGATCAAATATATTTGTAGCTGTTAAGATAGCTGAAGATAGAATAGGCGCTCTACAGCATGCCATGGTATCCCTTTTGCTTATTTTACTTTAAGAAATATTTTATCTTATCTAGAACAGATGTAAGCTCTGCTGATTCCGGCTCCCCTGACATACAGTAAGTATCTTTAGAATGTGAAGAAACGGCGCCTGGAAACCGTCAAGGAGGGGACTGAGGAGCGGCGTGTGTGCTCTCTGAAATGGAGCGCTCTTTCTTTCTTTCTTTCTTTCTTTTCTTTCTTCTTTCTTTCTTTTCTTTCTTTCTTTCTTTCTTTCTTTCTTCTTTCTTTCTTTCTTCTTTCTTTCTTTCTTCTTCTTTCTTTCTTTCTTTCCCTATACAGTAGCTTTCATAATGAGTTCTTTCTTTCTTTCTTTCTTTCTTTCTTTCTTTCTTTCTTTCTTTCTTTCTTTCTTTCTTTCTTTCTTTCTTTCTTTCTTTCTTTCCCTATACAGTAGCTTTCATAATGAGTTCTTTCTTTCTTTCTTTCTTTCTTTCTTTCTTTCTTTCTTTCTTTCTTTCTTCTTTCTTTCTTTCTTTATACAGTAGCTTTCATAATGAGTTCTTTCTTTCTTTCTTTCTTTCTTTCTTTCTTTATCTAGTGGCTTTCTTTCTTTCTTTCTTTCTTTCTTTCTTTCTTTCTTTCTTTCTTTATTTAGTTGCTTTCTTTCTTTCTTTTTTTCTTTCTTTCTTTCTTCTTCTTTCTTTCTTTCTATCTTTCTTTCTTCTTCTTTCTTTCTTCTTTCTTTCTTTCTTTCTTTCTTTCTTTCTTTTTCTTTCTTTCTTTCTTCTTTCTTTCTTTCTTTCTTTCTTTCCCTATACAGTAGCTTTCATAATAAGTTCTTTCTTTCTTTCTTTCTTTCTTTCTTTCTTTCTTTCTTTCTTTCTTTCTTTCTTTCTTTCTTTCTTTCTTTCTTTCTTTCTCTATACAGTAGCTTTCATAATGAGTTCTTTCTTTATTTCTTTCTTTTCCTATGTAGTGCCTTAAAAAAGTTTTCTTTTCTTAAAAGTTCTTTCTTTCTTTCTTTCTTTCTTTCTTTCTTTCTTTCTTTCTTTCTTTCTTTCTTTCTTTATACAGTAGCTTTCATAATGAGTTCTTTCTTTATTTCTTTCTTTTCCTATGTAGTGCCTTAAAAAAGTTTTCTTTTCTTAATAGTTCTTTCTTTCTTTCTTTCTTTCTTTCTTTCTTTCTTTCTTTCTTTCTTTCTTTCTTTCTTTCTTTCTTTCTCTATACAGTAGCTTTCATAATGAGTTCTTTCTTTATTTCTTTCTTTTCCTATATAGTGGCTTAAAAAAGTTTTCTTTTCTTAAAAGTTCTTTCTTTCTTTCTTTCTTTCTTTCTTTCTTTCTTTCTTTCTTTCTTTCTTTCTTTCTTTCTTTCTTTCTTTCCCTATATAGTAGCTTTCATAATGAGATCTTGGAAGCCACTAGCATGTGCTCTCCTGCACCAAGTTGGCAACCTGAAATTGGACCAAGCACTTTTCTTAATGGACAGTGATTCCTTCCCCATTGGTAATGTGTCAGACTTTTACCGGAGTTTATTAAGAATCTGGCAACAGTTGGACTGTCGGTTAGAGGAAAAATCCTTGAATTTATATTGGACTTTAGAGTTGCCAATTGTCTCTACCATGGCAGTAGAGTCAACATCTCTGAAAGAACGCCTGATCAGGGCTGGTATTCTACAAATTAAAAATTTGATTCAACCACAGCTACTCAGTTGGCTGAGCCCAGAGACGGTGGCTGCAGCTTTAGGACTGAGCTCTGTGCGCACAGCAGAAAGATTTTTGCAGCAGATCTTTTTGAATATACCTTCAACAGCTAAGGATTTCTTGAAACACTTTTTCAAAGCTACAGATTATCCAGAGCCTTTGTCTGCATTTCCAAATTTGTTAATTAATGCCAATGAGAACATGATGGAGGAAAACAACAGGAGAAGAACTAAATATTTTCCTTTTGACTCTGCGGAAGGGAAGGAGCTTTATAAAGTGTGTGTCCAGGCTCAATACCAGTCCCAACTATGCAGATACCCGGATACACCCTGGAGGGATAAACTGGGAGGGGTGGAGGGTGTCGGCCCCATTTGGGAAAGTCTGTACAGTCCACCATTGAATAAGAGAACTGGTGATCTGCAGTGGAGAATTGTTCATGGGATTGTGGCAGTTAACTCTTTTTTGTCTTTACTGAACTCCAACATCTCAGAGATGTGTCCTTTTTGCCAACAGAGAGAGACTGTTTTTCACTGTTTTCTTTACTGTTTTAGGATTTGACCTCTTTTATCTGTACTTGGCTGTGTTTTTAAGGTTTTGGGTGTTTATTTTACCAATCAGGTTTTTATATATGGTTGTGCTAATGTGAGAGCTAAAAAAGAATGTTAGTAGATTAGCGAATTTTTTATTGGGCCAGGCTAAGCTTGCCATTTATATCACCAGGAAGGAAAAAATTAAGAGTGACAGGGAGTCTGACTTGGGGGGGGTTCTTTAAAGCACAATTAAAAATACGAATTTTATTAGATTTCAAGTTTTATAGGATGACCCACAATTTGCAAACATTTATAGAAAAGTGGTGTGCAATGAATGCAATTTGTAAACTTGATAATGAGGAGTGTGTTTTTGTTTTGTGAATTACTTATTATGAATCTACAACAAATTACTCATTACTAGGTTACATAGGATGTTCTTTTTTTTGTTGGTTTGTTGATTTTTGTATTGATTGTTGAATGTTTAATAAAAGGTATATTTAAAACTCAAAAAACTCTTTCTTTCTTTCTTTCTTTCTTTCTTTCTTTCTTTCTTTCTTTCTTTCTTTCTTTCTTTCTTTCTTTCTTTCTTTCTTTCTTTCTTTCCCTAATCCAAATTTAAGGGGACAAGCCCCCCGAAACAGGCAGGAGCTAAAGATGGCTGAATGAGAGGCCTGGCAGAGCATCACCAGAGATGACCCTCAGCACCTGCTGACGTCTATGAATGGCAGACTTCAAGCAATCATTGCATGTGAGGGGATATGCGACAAAGTCCAAAGCTATGAATAATATGGCCAAGGTGGAAGCATGTGATAATGCCGAAGGGCCGAGGGCTGAGGACAGAGCTCTGAGGGACTCCTTGTGTGACATGCACCCTGCTGTGGCTAAGACTATCAAACTTTTGTCTATTGCTCAAATAGGACACAAACCACGGGAGGGCAGTGCCAGAGATCACCCGAATGTTCTGCTGAAGCATCAGAATGGACAGAAGTCTCCATTCTGGATACGTATAAAGTACAGTAAAACCTTGGTAACTTGGTCTGTGAGTGATTTGCAAGATGAGTAAAAATTTTTAATAAATTTTAACTTGATAAACAAACGAGGTCTTGCAATACAAGTAGTACGTATACGCTTTGTCTGCTGAGCGTCATGTGATAACAACTGAGCTGATGGTTCTTCTCTTTCTCTCATACTGTGGGATTGTGGGTAATCATCTCCCATTTTCAGTCTGAGTCAGCGTGCCTCACTTGTATAGTCAACATCTGTACGAGCGTGTACTGCTTACGATAACATTGTGACAACCTGTGTGTGTGCGTGAAGCATTTTTAAAATTTTGTATCTAAGTGTAGTGACTGTTCTTTAGGCAAAATTTTGTAGAAAAGCACCACCCGAACGTAGGATGTAGCATTGCGAGCGATGAATCTGTTTAACAACAATGCAATGTCACATTTCCGCAAAATCCTCAAAAGGAGGCAGAAGCAACTGTCATTGGAGAGGCTCCTCGTTAAAGTCACAAAAAAAGAGGAAGATTCCAGCGAGCCAACAGACAGCAGGGATTCCGTTAGTTAGAGTGAAAGTCGTCCTTCACCATAACCTTCTTCCTCCTCCTCCTCTCTCTCGTCTCCCTTACACCAGCCATGATTGTTTTCAAAGGTAAAGTTCAGGTTAATTTGTTTTATGTATTTTTACTTTATATTTTTTATTAATCATTTTTAATAAAAAAAAAACACATAAAACAAATTAACCTGAACTTTACAAGTGTGTTGAGCAGATGGAAAGAGCACTTTGAGAGACTGATAAATGAAAAGAACGAGAGAGAGAAGAGGTTGAAGAATGGAAAGTCCGTTAGTCCAGATGGCATACCTGTGGAATCATGAAGGTGTTTAGGAGAGACGGCAGTGGAGTTTTTAACCAGATTGTTTAATGGAATCTTGTAAAGTGAGAGGATGCCTGAGGAGTGGAGAAGAAGTGTACTGGTGCCGATATTTAAGAATAAGGGGGATGTGCAGGACTGCAGTAACTACAGGGGGATAAAACTGATGAGCCACAGCATGAAGTTATGGGAAAGAGTAGTGGAAGCTTAGTTAAGAAGTGAGGTGATGATTAGTGAGCAGCAGGATGGTTTCATGCCAAGAAAGAGCACCACAGATGTGATGTTTGCTCTGAGAGTGTTGATGGAGAAGTAGAGAGAAGGCCAGAAGGAGTTGCAGTGTATCTTTGTGGACCTGGAGAAAGCATATGACAGGGTGACTGAGAGGAGCTGTGGTATTATATGAGGAAGTCGCGAGTGGCAGAGAAGTACATAAGAGTGGTACAAGATATGTACGAGGGAAGTGTGACCATGGTGAGGTCTGCGGTAGGAGTGACGGAGGTGGGATTACATCAGGGATCAGGGCCCTTTCTTATTTGTAATGGTGATGGACAGGCTGACTGACGAGATTAGACAGGACTCCCCGTGGACTGTGATGTTTGCTGATGACATTGTGATCTGTAGTGAGAGTAGGGAGCAGGTTGAGGAGATGCTGGAGAGGTGGAGATATGAGAGGAGAGGAATGAAGGTCAGTAGGACCACCAGGACAGAATACATGTGTGTGAATGAGAGGAATATCAGTGGAATGGTGAGGATGCAAGGAGTAGAGTTGGTGAAGGAGAAAGAGTTTAAATACTTGGGATCAACAGTACAGAGTAATAGAGATTGTGGAAGAGAAGGTGAAGAAGAGAGTGCAGGCAGGGCGGAGTGGGTGGAGAAGAGTATCAGGAGTAATCTGTGACAGACGGGTATCAGCAAGAGTGACAGGGAGGGTCTACAGGATGGTAGTGAGACCAGCTATGTTATATGTGCTGGAGACGGTGGCACAGGAGACAGAGGTGGAAGTGGCAGAGTTAAAGATGCTAAGATTTGCATTGGGTGTTAGAAGGATGGAGAGGATTAGAAATGAGGACATTAGAGGGTCAGCTCAAGTTGGACGATTAGGAGACAATGTCAGAGAGGCGAGATTGCATTGGTTTGGACATGTGCAGAGGAGAGATGAGGGGTATATTGGGAGAAGGGTGCTAAGGATAGAGCTGCCAGGGAAGAGGAGAAGAGGAAGGCCTAAGAGAAGATTTATGGATGTGCTGAGAGAGGACATGCAGGTGATGGGGGTGACAGAGCAAGATGTTGAAGAGAGGACAATATGGAAGAAGATGATCCGCTGTGGCGACCCCTAACATGAGCAGCCAAAAGAAGAAGAAGATTTTTTATTAATCATTGTTATATGAATATTGTTGGGTTGTGGAACGAGTTTTCATTATTTCTTATGGGGAAATTTGCTTTGACATACGAGTGCTTTGGATTACAAGCATTTTTCCGAAACGAATTATGCTTGCAAACCAAGACAACACTGTATGAGCTTCTGTTAACCAAAACTATTGTTATGGACCACATAGAAACATCTCTAGGATATTCACAATGTCCTTTCCAGTACTTTTACTTTTTCAGTTTGAAACCAGAGGTCTCACCCAGGCGTCATACAGCACCATTCATCGTTGCGGTTAAGGACCCCTCAGAAGTCCCAAATGCTACTCAAGATCATTTGCAGAATAAAACGAAATTTTCCACCCACCAAATGCACAGAAAGGCCCACATATTCGCAACTCAGTAACCTTTAAAGGAAATTTTTGTTATAGACCTTTGCTTCCCCTTTCTATTTAAGTGCGGAGGCAGTCGTCGAGCACATTCAAACAGCGCTCAGTTCTACTTCAGAGGCAACGCCATAGTAGGGGGCAGGAGGCGGTGGAGACGGGAATGCTAAGGTTACCAGCGGTCCGCTCCAATATTTTTCTTGGCAGGTCCTTCTTAATTTTCACCACCTATGCATCAAAGATCTCTAAGTGTTAAATATTCTTGCAGCTTTCAGGTTTATGAATTTTATCCTGAATTTAATACGTCTGCTGTGTTCAAAGGCAAGCCAGAGGCTACTGCGAAAGCTGCAGATTTGACTTCATGGTGGAGGCTCTCCAACTGGGATTTCGTTACAATACAAAGCTTTATGTCTTGAACTTTACCCCATCGGAATAATCTATAAAGTAAACATTCTTAACGGTTATTTTGATCTTTCAAACATGACAAGCAAAAAAGAGGAGTTGATTTTAGCACCGCAATTTTTAGAGCATTTGAAATGACATAAATCGGACAAAGGGGCCGATTGTGGACTCTGGGAGGAAGCAGCAGAGAGGGGCTGCCACCCCATCAGGCTGAAAGGGTGTTCAGATTCGGATATATTGGTGCCCCGACCTGGTCCAAAGTCACCAACGCGTCGGTAAAGATGGGTGAGACCACCTCAGACGTCTTGGGGATTTCAGACTGCCTTCTCAGTTACTGGAGAACTTCTATAAATCCAACCTGTGGGGAGCAGCAGGCTGCAGGACCATGACTACAATACAATACAATACAGTTTATTTGTTGTATAGCCCAAAATCACACAAGAAGTACATTTGACAGACCCCCCCAGCCTTGACTCTCTAAGAAGACAAGGAAAAACTCTCAAAAAAGACCTTGGGAAAGGCAACTCAAACAGAGACCCCCTTTCCAGGTAGATTGGGCGTGCAGTGAGTGTCAAAAAGAAGGGGGTCAATACAATACAATACACAAAACAGAACACAAGAACACAAGTCATCCTCAACAACAACAACAACGTTTATTTCTGTCACACATTTTCATACAAATGATGTCGCTCAAAGTGTTTTACAGGATAAAGAAAGAGAAAAAAGACAAAATTAAAAAAATAAAATTAGGTAGTACTAATTAACATAGAAGAAAATAACGTCTGATGGCCAGGGAGGACAGAAAAAACAAACAAACAAAAAAAAAACAAAATCTGCAGGGGTTCAAGGCCACAAGACCACCCAGACCCCTCTAGGCATTCCACCTAACATACAGTAAATGATCTCAATCAGTCCTCATGGCTTTCAGGTTTCATGTGGAAGAATTTGATGACGATGATGGTCTTGTGGACCTCTGGCCTTCAATCCATCAATGTAGGGACATCATGGTGCAATATAATAGTGCGATATAATACAATACAATATAATAGTGCAATCAAAATATTACAAGTACGGAGCAGAATTCAGATAGATAGATAGATAGATAGATAGATAGATAGATAGATAGATAGATAGATAGATAGATAGATAGATAGATAGATAGATAGATAGATAGATAGATAGATAGATAGATAGATACTTTATTAATCACAAGGGACGGAGTTGGACAGTTTGACATCCGTGGCAGAGTGACGGGCGCTGAGCAGGCATCTGCATCCACTAAACAGTATCATCTCCAGACAGAGGAGCAGCTTCAGCGACAGACTGCTGTCACCGTCCTGCTCCACTGACAGACTGAGGAGATCGTTCATCCACCACACTATGCGACTCTTCAATTCCACCGGCGGGGTAAACGTTAATATTATTCAAAGTTACTGTCTGTTATACCTGAATTTTTATTACTCTTTAATTTAATATCGTTCTTTATCAGTATGCTGCTGCTGGAGTATATGAATCTCCCCTTGGGATTAATAAAGTATCTATCTATCTATCTATCTATCTATCTATCTATCTATCTATCTATCTATCTATCTATCTATCTATCTATCTATCTATCTATCTATCTATCTATCTATCTATCTATCTATCTATCTATCTAATCCTGCTGACTACGCTATCTATCTATCTATCTATCTATCTATCTATCTATCTATCTATCTATCTATCTATCTATCTATCTATCTATCTATCTATCTATCTATCTATCTATCTATCTATCTATCTAATCCTGCCAAATACGCTATCTATCTATCTATCTATCTATCTATCTATCTATCTATCTATCTATCTATCTATCATCTATCTATCTATCTATCTATCTATCTATCTATCTATCTATCTAATCCTGCCAACTATGCTATCTATCTATCTATCTATCTATCTATCTATCTATCTATCTATCTATCTATCTATCTATCTATCTATCTATCTATCTATCTATCTATCTAATCTATCTATCTATCTATCTATCTATCTATCTATCTATCTAATCCTGCCAACTACGCTATCTATCTATCTATCTATCTATCTATCTATCTATCTATCTATCTATCTATCTATCTATCTATCTATCTATCTATCTATCTATTTTCCTTCGGAGAAAAATCGTAGAAGCAGAAAGAACCTGTCTAAAATGTACTTCTTTCTGATCTCATTGTTGTATAGGAGAAACCAAGTTATTAAGCTGATCTCGTTTTATGATTTTTCATTCCTATACGTGGTTGTATGAACAGCTCTTGCTGACAGGAGGAATGAATAAACTTCACATTGGCTCACTTATGGAATTACGAAATTAAAAAAAAAACAAAAAACAAGTTGCCATTCCCAACTGGTAATCACACACTGTTCTTTATTTATTTAGCTGTAGACATTTACAACACCCAAATGTGTTTCTGCATATTTTGGTTTTCCAAGACAAAAAACGAGAACGTCCACAAATAACGCAAATCAAATCAATGTAACCGTTTCCAGAGCCCAGCCGAGTCGCTTCATAGCATCGAAAACTCGACCAAGGATTAACTATCTGAATTATTCCTCTGAACTGGGTTTGCTTTTCATTATGCCACTTCTCAAGACGTCTAAACCTTAAAAATTCAGCAAAGCTACAAATAACCCTTCGGCCTCTAAGGACTTGTTTCACTCTGACAAACGTTTCTTTTTGATTCCCAGACTCGGGCAAGCCGTGTTATTATTGATTTGTTTGCTTCTTTCTTACTTTTAATTATGTGGGTCTGACGGGCCAGTACAATGAGCGCTGCGTCTCCCATCGGACATTAGACTCGGGGGCTTTTCAGCTGTTCCCGTTTTACTCCAAACAACAAGAAAGGAAGAAGGGAAACCACAAAGAAGCGCATTCTCATTACACAACTGCTCTTCATCTGTGCATCAGGGTGTTATAAAGCAAACTGTGGCTCTTTTTATTTTCTGCAATAACAATAAATTATTGCCTGTGGTCTGCGAGAGCTGCATCAGTTGTGCAATGATGCCCTCATGTTTTGGCTGGAAGCAATAGAGAGCCCCATTTCCGAATGTCTTGTGGTTCTTGAGCAATCATTTACTGATTTCCCCCTGAGAAGCCATCCACTCAGTAGTTGAAATGAAGGCATTACTCCAGCAGGACTGGTGAAAAAGTAGTAGCATCCATAGTCAAGCCTGACTTTATTTTATTTTATACAGTAACTAGCTGTCCCCCTGCGGCTCTGCCCGCGTAGTAATGAAACAGGACAAACTTTAAAAATCAATTAACAAAAAAAATATAATATGTATTGAAAAGAATTTATATTGACAGCTTTCATATCCAAGGGCCTCTTGATATCCAATACTTTTGGTTTTGCTATTGGGGGTGAGAATGTGGCTGTGATTTCTTTGCCAAAAATGTAAAATGTTGGCATCATATTTCCGGCCAAGCAGAAGGTAGGCACCCTCCGACTTCAAACGTTGGCACTGTATCTGATCGTGTTTAGCTCTTGGGGGAGAGCGTCCCCCACATGGGGAGAAGAGCAGGTGATCAATGAGTAGCTACCCCTCTAAAACACACGTAAGCTCTGATCTCTCTCTCAAAAACACGTCACACGTTACTCCTTAACAATCTCCAGATGATAATGTCTGCTGAACAAACAGGAATCGCTAGCTAAGGTGCGCTCCAACATGTGGCGACAGGTAGAGCGACTCTAACAGAGGCTGGCGCGTGAGAGGGGATGGGCCTCACCTCCCCCTGCCCTCGGCCCACAGCCTCTCTCTCTCGGATTGGCACAAATAAATCGGTGCCACAGCCGAACTCTGATACTTAGTGCAATGAGAGAAGTTGCAAAATCAACCGGAATGTTTAAGCAACCTGTTGATGGGATAGCCTGTGGAACGCCACAAAACTCAATTGCATTAAGCAGGCTTGAGAACGTTATGTTGCATTCTTCTTCTTCTTATTATTATTATATTTGCTCACTGACATGGGGCCAAGTATGCAGTTGTCAATGAACCTTACATGCACTTGTTGTAGTTTGGATAAATGGAGACTAGTTAGTGACCATGTTGGAATCTGGTTAGCTCATCTTCTTCTATTTGCTCACTTACATTGGACCATATTTGATCCTGCTGGTGATGGGATAGCCTTTGGAACTCTGCAAAGCTCATAATCTGGTCTGAGAATGTTATGTTACATTCTTCTTCTTCTTAATGATTATTATTTTTATTATTAGCTAATTTACACCAGGCCATGTATGCAGTTATCAATTAACCTTACATGCCCATGTTGTAGTTTTGATAAATGGCGAAAAGGTAATGACCATGTTGGAATTTGGTTGACCCTTTTTTTCTTCTTCTTATTATTATATTTGCTCACTTACACTGGAACATATTTAATCCTGATGTTGATGGGAAACCCTCTGGAACTTCGCAAACTTTATCTGCTTTAAGCTGTTTTGAGAATGTTATGTTACATTCTCCTCCTCCTCCTTCTTCTTCTTCTTATTTTCTAATATAGAGCAGGTCATGTATGCAGTTATCAATTAACCTTACATGCCCATGTTGAAGTTTGGATAATTGGAGATCGTACATCAGCCACACTGGTTTTGCACACAGGCACGCCACAGGGTTGTGTTCTCAGCCCAGCACTCTTCACGTTATTTATGCACGATTGCTCTGCCATCTATGCCACAAATATGGTTGTGAAGTTTGTGGATGATACGACCGTGGGGGGTCTCATATCAGACAATGATGAGACTCACTACAGAGAGGAGATACAACACCTAGCACTATGGTGCTCAACCAACAACCTCATCTTGAACACCAGCAAGACCAAAGAGATCATTGTGGACTATAGGAGGTCCAGAAGAACAGAACATGCTCCTATATTCATACATGAGGAGGCTGTAATGTGTGGGGACAATATCAAGTTTTTGGGTATCCACATCCCATCAGGTCTGACCTGGTCTTTGAACTCATCTAACCTGTTAAAGAAGGCCCAACAAAGACTCTTCTTCCTCAGGAAGATGAGATGTGCTGGATTCTCCTCTCAGTTAAAAACAACATTGTTGGCCAGGTCCCTGATGTTAAAGTTTTGTTTCTTGTCTTTATATTGTCTACCCTTGCCCTTCTCCTTATCTTAACCCCTTTAAACAGGGCCCTGAGGTCAAGAATAGATTTATTACTCAGGTCCCTAATGTTTAAATTTTGGTCCATGTCTTATGTTGTATGGTATTTGTTTTATGTGTATATGTAATTTGGTTTAGGTATCCTAAGATGTGGCCACCAGGAATAATACAGAATGGGGCAGGATTACTTATACCTGATCCCAATCTTTTGAAATGGTTTTGTAGTGTTGGTATTGTAAATATGAGTGTAGCATTTAAATATTAGTTCCTATTATCTGCTGTTGGTGTTCTTTTGATTTCCACGTAGTGAGAACATTTAAATATCTAGATTAATTATTATTTGAAGTATTTAAATTTGACCACTAGGGGGCATTTAGAATAAACCCTTTATTAGGTATCAAAATGATATAATTCAATATTTATAAAAATTAAATATATTTAAACTTACAGTGCATCCGGAAAGTATTGACAGCGCATCACTTTTTCCACATTTTGTTATGTTACAGCCTTAGTCCAAAATGGATTAAATTCATTTTCTTCCTCAGAATTCTGCACACAACTCCCCATAATGACAATGTGAGAAAAGTTTACTTGAGATTTTTGCAAATTTATTAAAAAAAAAAAAATCAGGTTGGATGGGAAGCGTCGGTGCACAGCCATTTTAAGATCTCTCCAGAGATGTTCAATCGGATTCAAGTCTGGGCTCTGGCTGGGCCACTCAAGGACATTCACAGAGTTGTCCTGAAGCCACTCCTTTGATATCTTGGCTGTGTGCTTAGGGTCGTTGTCCGGCTGAAAGATGAACCGTCACCCCAGTCTGAGGTCAAGAGCGCTCTGGAGCAGGTTTTCATCCAGGATGTCTCTGTCCATTGCTGCAGTCATCTTTCCCTTTATCCTGACTAGTCTCCCAGTCCCCACAGCATGATGCTGCCACCACCATGCTTTACTGTAGGGATGGTATTGGCCTGGTGATGAGCGGTGCCTGGTTTCCTCCAAACATGACACCTGGCATTCACATCAAAGAGTTCAATCTTTGTCTCATCAGAGCAGAGAATTTTCTTTCTCATGGTCTGAGAGTCCTTCAGGTGCCTTTTGGCAAACTCCAGGCGGGCTGCCATGTGCCTTTTATTAAGGAGTGGCTTCCGTCTGGCCACTCTACCATACAGGCCTGATTGGTGGATTGCTGCAGAGATGGTTGTCCTTCTGGAAGGTTCTCCTCTCTCCACAGAGGACCTCTGGAGCTCTGACAGAGTGACCATCGGGTTCTTGGTCACCTCCCTGACTAAGGCCCTTCTCCCCCGATCGCTCAGTTTAGATGGCCGGCCAGCTCTAGGAAGAGTCCTGATGGTTTTGAACTTTTCCCCCTTACGGATGATGGAGGCCACTGTGCTCATTGGGACCTTCAAAGCAGCAGAAATTTTTCTGTAACCTTCCCCAGATTTATGCCTCGAGACAATCCTGTCTCGGAGGTCTACAGACAATTCCTTTGACTTCATGCTTGGTTTGTGCTCTGACATGAACTGTCAACTGTGGGACCTTCTATAGACAGGTGTGTGCCTTTCCAAATCATGTCCATTCAACTGGATTTACCACAGGTGGACTTCAATGAAGCTGCAGAAACATCACAAGGATGATCAGGGGAAACAGGATGCACCGGAGCTCAATTGTGAGCTTCATGGCAAAGGCTGTGAATACTTATGTACATGTGCTTTCTCAATTTTTTTATTTTTAATAAATGTGCAAAAACCTCAAGTAAACTTTTTTCACGTTGTCATTATGGGGTGTTGTGTGTAGAATTCTGAGGAAAAAAAATGAATTTAATCCATTTTGGAATAAGGCTGTAACATAACAAAATATGGAAAAAGTGATGCGCTGTGAATACTTTCCGGATGCACTGTATAATTTAGGAGATATGTAGGACTGGAATATAGATATTAGAACTAAAAACGATTAGTAGGATGGGTATGTCCTTCAAAATAAAAATTTTATAAACAGAGTTAGTGTACCCATGCGATTTTGATATGGCCTTTGGGCTAATATCCCCTACCCTAACCCTAACCCCTAACCCTGTTTGAATAACCTGCCGTTAGAGCAGAACAGCTTTGTCAGCTTTTAACCCTCAGTCGCTTGCAAGCACTTAATTTTCTCTTTCACAAGATTGAACGACAAATTTTTTTGATTCATAATTAAATCCACAGCAGAACAAATTGTGCCGAAGGTGCAGTGGTCTGGATGCCTTCTCAGTTCGCCGTATCTATCTTTAAACTCTTTACGTTGTTCTGATCGTCTCATCTCAGGGATTATATGAAAGCGGACACCTAACGGTTATCGGAATTTGTTTTGAAAAGAACTCGACGAAACTGTTTGTGTGCCCCATAATGTTACATTTTTCAAATAACAGGCATATAATATTTTCCTAACTTCATGAATGTTTTGAACACGTCGGTCTGATTTAATCCATCCAAGGACATCCATCAATTGTGGCAGGTAGCCTGAGTTGGTGGTGTTAAGGCTCAAGCCAGTAAAGCAGAGGAAGGCGAGAGTCAACTGGGAGATGTCACGAATGTACATAAACAGTGGGGATTTGCAACCTCAAGCAGAAATGTGCCTTTGAAGAGCTGGCCGGCCAAGAGCTTAGATTCCATCACCCACTGTAGCTATCTCATTGTTAGTTTAAGCAGATTTCGATTTGATACTGGGCTGCCCGCCCCCCCATCCTCTATACATAAGTTTATGAAAGCAGTTAATTTGGTCCGAAAAGCCTTCCCGTGATGTTTATGTTCACACTGAAGGGCTTACAATGTTTCAGCCTGCCCTTTTGGCCTTCATTTCCTAATTCATGTTTAGCTTTGAGAAAGTGATACTAAATTCGAAATCTTTCCTTAGGTCAGCTCCCAGCATGGAGTAGAATTTCATACCAGTCTTATCTCAGTTATAAACATCCTGTGGAGCGGTTGGAACATTAGGACGACGAGCCCAAGAGATAAAGGGACAGAGTCTTTATATTCCTAATGCTTTGTGTTTTTGCGTAATCTGTTCTACCGCATGTGCCTGACAAGAGAAGAACATTAAGCCAGCACTTACTCCATAAGCTGGGAATGTTCACATGAAGTGAAACCCAAAATATATTGTGTTTGCTACAAACTAGACTTTAATAGGAGGAGCAGCTCCTGCGTCATCACTATTAGCTCCTGCGTCATCACTATTAGCTCCTGTGTGGTCATTATTAGCTCCTGTGTGTCATTATTAGCTCCTGTGTGTCATTATTAGCTCCTGCGTGGTTGTTATTAGCTCCTGTGTGTCATTATTAGCTCCTGTGTGTCATTATCAGCTCCTGCGTGGTTGTTATTAGCTCCTGTGTGTCATTATTAGCTCCTGTGTGTCATTATTAGCTCCTATGTGGTTGTTAGTAGCTCCTGTTTGGTCATTATTAGCTCCTGTGTGGTTGTTAGTAGCTCCTGTTTGGTCATTATTAGCTCCTGTGTGGTCATTATTAGCTCCTGTGACATCATTATTAGCTCCTGTGTGGTCATTATTAGCTCCTGTGACATCATTATTAGCTCCTGTGTGGTTGTTAGTAGCTCCTGTTTGGTCATTATTAGCTCCTGTGTGGTTATTATTAGCTCCTGTGACATCATTATTAGCTCCTGTGTGGTTGTTATTAGCTCATGTGTGTCATTATTAGCTCCTGTGTGGTCATTATTAGCTCCTGTGTGGTCATTATTAGGTCCTGTGACATCATTATTAGCTCCTGTGTGTCACTATTAGCTCCTGTGTGTCATTATTAGCTCCTGTGTGGTCATTATTAGCTCCTATGTGGTCATTATTAGCTCCTGTGACATCATTATTAGCTCCTATGTCGTAATTTTAGCTTCTGTTACATCATTATTAGCTCCTGTGTGTCACTATTAGTTCCTTTGTGGTTGTTATTAGCTCATGTGTGTCATTATTAGCTCCTGTGTGGTCATTATTAGCTCCTGTGTCATCATCTTCATTAGCTCCTGTGTGGTTGTTTTTAGCTCCTGTGCGTCATTATTAGCTCCTGTGTCATCATTAGCTGCAGTCTACAGGTCCCGCTGAGGGACAGACTGTATGTCTAATCATCACAGCTTAGGACCAGGGCACTGAACACGCACCACCAGTGGAACATCTTAAAGCAGCAGGTTGACAGCAAGTGCAGAATGTGCAGTAGAGCTGAGAAAACAACCAGTCATGGCATCACCGGGTGCCCAGCGCTGGTCTCCACCGAATGCATAAGCACGGTTGCCAGCTATCTACACTCGTCAATCTGTGGCAAACAAGGTGGACAAATGCCTGATAAATGGTATCAGCACTGGCTTCCAGCAACTTCTGGGAAATGACCATCAAGTGGGTCATGGCGGTGTACCATTTCAGCTAACTGTCCTGATGTGGTGATCCATTGCAAGAAGGGGAATCAAAGCCCACCGATTGATGTAGCAGTCCAAGGTAGTGACAACAACCTCACAATCAAAGATGTGAAACAGAAGAGCAAATCTAAAGATCTGGAGATCGAGATGAGCAGGATTGGGAGCACCAAGATGGGAAAGGATTCAATGAGAACCTGCTGACCACACAGCTTAGTGCAGAAGGACTCACTGATGGGAACCGCTCACATGCTCTCAAAAATGCTGGGTTAAACATCGAGTCCCTGGTCAGCATGCAAGCGAATTGCTGTGATAAGCTAATAACATTAATAATAATAATAATAATAATAATAAGCATATTATTATAGTAATAAGAATAATAATAAGGGCCAAGCAAATTCCAACATGGTCATCAACTATTGTTCATTTTTCAAAACTACAATATGTCCATGTTAGGTTAATTGACAACTTGGCCCAGTGTAAGTGAGCAAATAGAAGAAGAAGAAGAAGAAGAGCCAACCAAATTTCAACATGGTCACTAAGTAGTCTCCATTTATCCAAACTACAACAAATGCATGTTAGGTTAATTGACAACTGCATACTTGGCCCCATGTAACTGAGCAAATATAATAATAATAATAATAATAATAATAATAATAATAATAATAATAAGAAGAAGAAGAAGAAGAAGAAGAAGAAGAAGAAGAAGAATAGGAGGAGGAGGAAGAACAAGAAGAACAAGAAGAAGAAAAAGAAGAAGAAAAGAATGCAACATAACCTTCTCAAACCTGCTAAATGCAATTGAGGTTCGTGGAGTTCCACAGGCTATCCCATCAACAGCTTGGTTGAACATTCCGGTTGATTTTGCAACTTCTCTCATTGCGCTGAGTATCAGAGTTCGGTTGTGGCACCAATTTATTTGTACGAATCTGAGAGAGAGACAGGCTGTGGGCTGAGGGGAAGGTGAAGCGGGACCTCAGGAGTGGGGAGCTGGGCAGGGTCCTCCTCACTCACGCGCCAACCTCCACTCGAGTCGCTCTACCTCTCGCCACATGTTGGAGTGTACCTTAGCTAGCGATACCTGTTTGTTCAGCAGACCTTATCATCTGGAGATTGTTAAGAAGTAACGTTTGACATTTTTGGAGAGAGAGATCAGAGCTACGTGTGTTTTAGAGGGTAGCTGCTCGTCCACGTGCTCTTCTCCCCACGCTCTCCCGTCAGAGCTGAAGACAATCAGATACAGTGGTAACTTTTGACGTGGGAGAGTATCTACCTTCTGCTTAGTAAGAGATACCTTGCCAATGTTTTACATTTTTGGCAAAGAGATCACAGTCACATTCTCGCCCCCGATAGCAAAACCAAAAATATTGGATATCAAGAGGCCCTCGGACATGAAGGCTATCAATGTAAATTCTCTTCAGTACAAATTAAGACATTTTTTTAATTGATTATTAAAGTTTGTCCTGTTTCACTACTACAGCTAATTTGCTGTATTTCAATAAGAAGACTCCTTGGGGTATGCACTGCAGAGATGGCATAAGTCAAGCTTCCAGGCTTTCTCCAAGTAGAGAGCGACAGCAAACATTTCCTAAAATCTTCCTGCTGGGCTTGCTCTTCCACACACACACACACATTTCTCAAAAAGGAAATGTAGCCGAGATTAAACGCCATTATGAACACACGTCGGCTTTGTTCTTAACCTTGTCATTAATGCCCTCTTTTTTCTACATTTATACAGGAAGCGAAAAATAAACAGCAGGATACTTATTAAGTTCCGAATTTATCATCTATTTCCACTTGCAAAAACGGAGCTGCCCCATGGAACACATTAAGCTTGATAAACTTTCCACTTACTGAATAACAATATTGTATGTGTAGCAAATTCAGCCATAAAAGTAAATTATAACACACATGGAATGCATTTACCATGGAAGACATTGTTTCTTGTTGAGCGGAGATTTCACATTGTGTCATTGAAGTTAGAGGAAGTTCAGCGAGGTTGGGAAAATATTATGGCCAATTTGTAACGTGTACAAGCCACGGTGCATTCTGCTGCCAATTGCCCTTATCAGTCAGCAATTAAAGATGCTGCCTCGGGGGCATTGGAGTAGGCACGTTAGTGGCAGACATGCGGTGCAGCATTAAGCGCAATAAATCAGTCGCTGCAAATGCGTTTCTCTTTTTAAAAAGTTCACCGAGAGATGCTCACGGAGCCCTTCTTGCTGCACTTGCAACTGTGTTGTAAGAAAGATCTGAAACTTCAAAATCACTGAATCTCCAATGGACTAGATGTGAGGCCTGGACATCTGTCGTTTCTTCACATCTCCTCGACTGTGGAAAGTTGGCAGCATCTGGCACATGATGGGACTCTAGACCTCCACACACATCCACACTCACTCACATCGGGGTCTGTTACGAGTCATCCTAAACCACACCTTTGTCAGGAAATTGGAGCGAAAATGGAGTGTGAAGACAAAAGAAGGTTCACCCTCCCAGGGAAGACATACAAATTCCAGAGGGAGACCGACCGGGCAGGGAGACGAACCCAGAAATTGCATCCTCTGCCTTGATCACCCCGACCCAGACGATGAGCAGTGACCCCACTTCATCTCGACCTCCATCCCAACTCCCACCTCTTCTGGTTCCTGGCTTAGAAACTGTCGTTAGCAACAAATCATCAGGCTTGCAACCACTGTGATTAAACATGGTGGCCGGGTTGGCACCCCTGCTATTTTGGGACTCCTTCAAGTCACTCTGCACCACTATCCATAATAAAACAATAAGTGTTATCACAAACTCGACAAAGAGTCATAGCAAGGTTTGGGGCAGCCACCTGTATATTGTTTCCTGGCTGCAAAATTGAATAAACTGATAGCACTGATGTGCACTATTTGGAGTCCAAAACAGAACTGAGGGATAGGGGAAAGGTGGCGGCTTTTAAATGCCAGTATAGGAAATGACATCAGAGGGGCCGGAACCGGAAGGGTCTTCATCTATAGGTTTGGACCCGGAAGTAACACCAAAGGGGTCGGAACTAGAATTGACGTCAATGCACTGTGTCCCATCCTGGGCTGGCTTGGAATTACCCTCATTCAAGCCCTTTAGCTGCCTGTCATGCGCACGTGTGTGACAGTGTCTGTGCAACTGCATGTCCATTGAGTCGCCCTGTCTCTGTCATTCCAACAGATGGCACATCACAAACATTTGTCGTAATAAAATGCATTGCATTTGTCATTCTGACAGATGGCGTATCACAGATATTAACACTGCTTTTATGAATCCCATACCAAATGGCATATAAAAGAGACATATACATTGCATTTGTCATTCTAACAAACGACACATAACAAACAATTGTAGTTATGTTTTATTATTAGAAATGGTTTTGATGTGTCATCTGTTGGAATGACAGAGACATAGCAAGCGGGGCAACAATTTGCATAGGGTGAACTTGTGTCTTTCACATGGTTGTACTGTATATTTACATGTGATATATTCATTTATACTTTTATTTGATATAAGCTAATATATTATTATTAGATCTGATATAACATAATGTTACACTATTAAACCCTCAATTTAAAGTCAGCAGCAGCACAACCCTATTTCAGCAGCGAGGGGCAGAAGGCAGGAAACAGTCCTGGACAGTGCGGCCATCAATCACCCGCATATCTTCAGGGATGTGAGGGTTAATCTGGTACAGACTCAGCACAGACATACAATCTCCACATGGGTCATGGGCTGGATCCAGGCGGCAGCAGCACTAAATCTGCCATTTCTGAGCCCCATTATTTCCATCTATTGTGGTCCCCAGAGGGTGCTGCAGCTCCCCAAACTTCTGACACAAATGAAACAAGTTCTGCAAGGAACAAAGGGTTTTTATTGTGCAAAACTCTTTCAGAATGAAGAGTTTCCCACACTGCAAACTATACTTTATTTTTCCACTCTCTGTAATACTTTCTCGGCCGCTCCTCTGCTCCTCCAGCAAACCTTGTCTTCCTCCTCCTAACTCCAGCTCCCTAAACTCCGGATATAAATGCTTGGAAACAAGTTCTTCAAGGAACAAAGGTTTTTTATTGTGCGAAACTCTTTCACAATGAAGCGTTTCCCGCATTGCAAATTACACTTTATTTCTCCACTCCCGGTAATACCTTGTTGCCTCCTCTCTATTCCCCCAGCAAACTTTGTCTTCCTTCTCCTGGCGTTGATGTGGGCAGCTCCTTTTAAGTAACACCCGGGGCAATTCCAGTATCCTGAAACTTTGGCTCAGAAGAACTTCTGGTTGAGGTTGGAGCCAAATGATGTAAAGCTCACTAGTCCCCTCTGTGTCCCATTAGCGACACCCATGATACCCAACAGGGCTGAGCCAATGAACTACAGTTCACAATTTGCCCTGTGGGAATTTTTGATGGTACCATAACCCAGGGGGGCTGCCATCTAGAATTTCGGGGGAAACAATGCCCTGAGCAAATTGTCATTGGTGTCCCAACCAGGTGAGGATCCTGATACAGCTCCAACCGGGATGCCAGTCCCAGCATGGCATCTGTCACACCATGTATCATGTATTCGTATTGTGTTGATAGGACTAGGCTTGCACCATGTTCAGAGTTGCTTTCATTCTCATGTCCCACACTCGCTGGTCCTTATGACCACATAGTCACATTAAGTAAGCCTGATAATGGAAGAGCGGACGGCAATATGCAAGATATACAGTCATATGAAATAGTTTGTGAACCCCTCTCAGCCTGCATAATAATTGACTCTCCTTTCAACAACAAAGATAACAGTGGTATGTCTTTCATTTCCTAGGAACATCTGAGTACTGTGGTGTTTTCCAAACAAAGATTTTTAGTGACACAGTATTTAGTTGTATGAAATGAAATCAAATGTGACAAACTGGCTGTGCACAAATGTGGGTCCCCTTGTCATTGTGCTGATTTGAATGCCTGTCACTGCTCAATGCTGATTGGTTGGATGAGCTCATTAAGCCTTCATAGACAGGTGTGTACATCATGAGATATAAAGGTATTTAAGGTGGTCAATTACAAGTTGTGCTTCCTTCCCTTTGACTCTCCTCTGAAGAGTGACAGCATGGGATCCTCAAAGCAACTCTCCAAAGATCTGAAAACAAAGATTGTTGAGTCTCCTGGTTTAGGGGAAGGCTACAAAAAGCCATCTCAGAGGTTTAAACTGTCAGTCAACTGTAAGGAATGGAATCAGGAAATGGAAGGCCACAGGCACAATTGCTGTTAAACCCAGCAGGTCTGGCAGGCCAAGAAAAATACAGGAGTGGCATATGAACAGGATTGTGAGAATGGTGACAGACAACCCACAGATCACCTCCAAAGACCTGCAAGAACATCTGGCTGCAGATGGTGTATCTGTACATCGTTCTACAATTCAGCGCAATTTGCACAACGAACATCTGTATGGCAGGGTGTATGAGAAAGAAGCCCTTTCTGCACTCACGCCACAAACAGAGTCGCTTTTTGTATGCCAATGCTCATTTAGACAAGCCAGATTCATTTGGAACAAAGTGCTTTGGACTGATGAGACAAAAATTGAGTTATTTGGTCAGAACAAAAAGCGCTTTGCATGGCGGAAGAAGAACACTGCATTCCAAGAAAAACACCTGCTACCTACTGTCAAATTTGGTGGAGGTTCCATCATGCTGTGGGGTGGGCTGTGTGGCTAGTTCAGGGACTGGGGCCCTTATTAAAGTCGAGGGTCGGATGAATTCAACCCAATATCAACAAATTCTTCAGGATAATGTTCAAGCATCAGTCACAAAGTTGAAGTCAAAACAGGGGTTGGATATTCCAACAAGACAATGACCCAAAACACAAAGGCATTCATGCAGAGGGAGAAGTACAATGTTCTGGAAAGGCCGTCACAGTCCCCTGACTTGAATATCATCGAAAATCTATGGGATGATTTGAAGCAGGCTGTCCATCAAATTCAACTGAACTGGAGAGATTTTGTATGAATGGTCAACAATACCTCCATCCAGAATCAGACACTCATCAGAGGCTATAGGAGGACAGCGTCTAGAGGACAAAAGGAGGCTCAACTAAGTAGTGATGTCATATCTCTGTTGGGGTGCCCACATTTATGCACCTGTCTAATTTTGTTATGATGCATATTGCATATTTTCTGTTAATACAATAAACTTAATGTCACTGCTGAAATCCTACTGTGTCCATAAGGCATGTCAGATATCAAAAGGAAGTTGCTACTCTGAAAGCTCAGCCAATGAGAAATTAAGAGGGGTTCCCAAACTTTTTCATATGACTGTATAGATCACAATTTCCGACCATATGCAGAAATGGCCTTCCAGCAACTGGATTTCGGGAATTCAGGTAAAAACTGGTAGATTCCATCTGAGGCTTGTGACAGTCTGGGCTTGCCCAGGAGTTTCCTCAGCTCAATGAAACATTTGAATGATGCACAATATGGAGCTAATAAAAGGCTCGGGTAGCTTTGTTCTGCTGCAAACTGATCCCGACTCGAACAGTTTACGAAAGGTAATAAAATAGGCGAGCAGATCTAAAAAAAAAAAAAAAAAACCTGAATGCCCATATTATCCTGCGTCGTGTTCACAAAGCCAGGAACTGATGAAAGGAGCAGGGCCAGAGGAGCTTCAATCGCTTCAAAGCCCAACAGCAAGCCGCGTCGGTGGGGCCCGCGCAGAGAACCACACCAGAGAGATGTCAACGTATCAACGGAGCCGATATTTAATCAATCCCCCACTGCGGCCGCTTTTGAATAATTGAACGTTTTTTTTTCTTCTTTATTTTTTCATAATGATTGCTTTCCTATTACAGTATCTTATCTCACGTTGGGGATATTGTGAGGGACAGGTTTTGTCTAATTGTCAGCGGCGTTCCAGGGTTGACATTATCCAGGGTCGGACTCCTTTGTGAAGCTGTCGTCTTGTCATTATTTGTTCTCCATGGCCATTGTTTAGCGTCTTACAAATCTGCTTTTATCACACCCCGTCAGCTGTCTGAAGGAATGAATGCAGGTGGTAATAAAGCTCTCCCGGGCAGGAAAGTCACGAGGCTTGAATGCGTCTGCTCCCCGCTTTGGCTCATATTTTAATTTACCGCTCCACATGACTAAAAGAGATTGCGAGATAGTGGCAGGACCTCTAGAGCTGTTTGTGCGCCGTCCTGAAATTGATCTGCATTCAGAGCCGAGATGAAACCTCTTCCTGTGCTGGTGGGCTTTTCATGAGAATCTGGTTGTGTCAAGTAGGGGTCAACTCCCAAATAAAGGCGGCGTTCTGAAGTGACTAAAATAAAGATTTAGATTTCCACCTCAGACTCACAAAATGGAACCAACACTTACCTGCCATTTTTGTTTCGTGGGCCCCACTGTGGTTCAGATCTCAATGGCTGTCAGTGTGAGGCTCCAGAACATTACAACCCATGAAAGGCAGTCGTAAAGTGGGTTCGGATTAATTGGGTTTGAGAACGTCACCTTATTTTATATTACGTGGGTTTCAGAAGCCCTAAGCTGGAAGAGAAAATGGAGGGATGGATTTATCATAGCACAAGGTGAGCCAAAAAGAAGTACCGCATTTCAAAGGTTTATTCTACAAAAACGCTACAAGATTAGATAAATGTCATTACGACACAAGGAAGGGTAACACAAAATAGATTTTTCTCAACGAAGTTTCAAAATGAGATCATCAAGTGGGTGGCCATCACTAGCGAGATACTCCTCGAGGTGATTTCTCGCATGACTCATTCGGCCATTTCAAGGGGATTTCGTACAGAATAACGTCTTTGAGGGCTTCAAGGTTCTTCAACTTCAGAAGAAATCACAAGGAGCGAGATGAGGCCACCCGACATCTCCATGCAGGGAGATCGCCTTCCTTAAAAACATCTCCCGCAAAACTTGCATGGATCTCCACGCAGGCCGTTATGAGCTGTTGCTCCAGGCACCCACCACATCCATTTCTTCCAGTTCTAAAGTGACGGTGACCATTGCTCCCCCCCTCCTCAAAAAAGTTAGGGCACTACAATGCCAAATTCTGCAACGGAGCACCAAACTGTAACCCACTCACTGTGTGGGCATCTCTGATGAAGTTCACAAGGGTTGGTTTAAGCCCAACAGCTAAAGTTTTGCTTATTTACGCAACCATTCGAATGGAAATGTGCCTCATCGCTGATGTCAAATGACGATGGCATCTCGATGAACGGTTTGCCGAATGTCGACGCACAACTGTCAATCATGGAGAGTCCACTGTATCCACTGAACAGTATCATCTCCAGACAGAGGAGCAGCTTCAGTGACAGACTGCTGTCACCGTCCTGCTCCACTGACAGACTGAGGAGATCGCTCCTCCACCACACTATGCGAATCTTCAATTCCACCCGGGGGATAAACGTTAATATTATACAAAGTTATTGACTGTTATACCTGCATTTGTATCACACTTTAATGTAATATTGTTTTTTATCAGCATGCTGCTGCTGGAGTATGTGAATTTCCCCTTGGGATTAATAAAGTATCTATCTATCTATCTATCTATCTATCTATCTATCTATCTATCTATCTATCTATCTATCTATCTATCTATCTATCTATCTATCTATCTATCTATCTATCTATCTATCTATCTATCTATCTATCTATCTATCTATCTATCTATCTATCTAATCCTGCCAACTTCGCTATCTATCTATCTAATCCTGCCAACTACGCTATCTATCTATCTATCTATCTATCTATCTATCTATCTATCTATCTATCTATCTATCTATCTATCTATCTATCTATCTAATCCTGCCAACTACGCTATCTATCTATCTATCTATCTATCTATCTATCTATCTATCTATCTATCTATCTATCTATCTATCTATCTAATCCTGCCAACTTCGCTATCTATCTATCTAATCCTGCCAACTACGCTATCTATCTATCTATCTATCTATCTATCTATCTATCTATCTATCTATCTATCTATCTATCTATCTATCTATCTATTTCTGTCTATCTATCTATCTATCTATCTATCTATCTATCTAATCCTGCCAACTACGCTATCTATCTATCTATCTATCTATCTATCTATCTATCTATCCTATCTATCTATCTATCTATCTATCTATCTATCTATCTATCTATCTATCTATCTATCTATCTATCTATCTATCTATGGCTCTCTTAGCCTCTCTCAGTGAGTTCCTGCACTGCCATTGTTGTGTATGGATGGAAATTAAGGTCCTCATGCAAAATCAAGGCCGAAGGCAGAAGCATGCTCACCGTCAAGGAGACTGCAAAATGGATGCCCTTAAAGCATTGATGTTTTCAGGCATTCGTTCGTACAGTCTGAGGATTTTCTGCTCAATGTTGCACCCGTCTGTCTAAATTTTCCAATTTGGGACGGCACCGTTGGGAGGAATGCTTAAGTGCCTTTGGAAGGCGTGTTGCGTAGTGATGATGAATTCATTGTTTTTGAAGAAGGCTTAGACAGCGAAAGCACGGTGTGCACCGGACCAAGGCATGTGGCCGACTAGAAAACCATAATGGATCGCCAATCAAAGGACCCCCCAACCCTAACCCACTCAGCTGCCTCTACCTCGCACAATGACCTTGAGAAATGTGATACTTAATTTTGGCCCACTCTGTATTTTTGATCTTTATAATGTTAGGCTGGTGCACCTTCCTGTGTTGGGCCATGTCTTGTTCCTGATGCTGCCCACAATCTTGAATTGGATTAAGCAGAATTAGAACCATTATGTTTACATCGAACGTACTCAGACCCTAAACTCAGTACTCTGCAGAAGCCGCTTTGGCAGCAATTCCAGCTTCGAATTATTTTGGGTAAGTTTCTACAAGCTGTGCACGCCTGATTAAAAGAGCTTAGACGGACCACGATAAAGACCTGGGGCACCACCCTGTGACTCCAAATAACCAAATGAAACACAATACAATACAAAACTCTCATAGAGGATATACAGTCATATGAAAAAGTCTGTGAACCCCTCTCAGCCTGCATAATAATTGACTCTCCTTTCAACAATAAAGATAACAGTGGTCTGTCTTTCATTTCCTAGGAACATCTGAGTACTGCGGTGTTTTCCGAACAAAGATTTTTAGTGACGCAGTATTTAGTTGTATGAAATTAAATCAAATGTGAAAAACTGGCTGTGGGTCCCCTTGTCATTGTGCTGATTTGAATGCCTGTCACTGCTCAATGCTGATTGGTTGGATGAGTTCATTAAGCCTTGAACTTCATAGACAGGTGTGTCCCATCATGAGATATAAAGGGATTTAAGGTGGTCAATTACAAGTTGTGCTTCCTTCCCTTTGACTCTCCTCTGAAGAGTGACAGCATGGGATCCTCAAAGCAACTCTCCAAAGATCTGAAAACAAAGATTGTTCAGTCTCCTGGTTTAGGGGAAGGCTACAAAAAGCCATCTCAGAGGTTTTAAACTGTCAGTTTCAACTGTAAGGAATGGAATCAGGAAATGGAAGGCCACAGGCACAGTTGCTGTTAACCCCAGCAGGTCTGGCAGGCCAGAAAAAATACAGGAGTGGCATATGAACAGGATTGTGAGAATGGTGACAGACAACCCACAGATCACCTCCAAAGACCTGCAAGAACATCTGGCTGCAGATGGTGTATCTGTAACATCGTTCTACAATTCAGAACATCTGTATGGCAGGTGATGAGAAAGAAGCCCTTTATGCACTCACGTCACAAACAGAGTCGCTTGTTGTATGCCAATGCTCATTTAGACAAGCCAGATTCATTTGGGAACAAAGTGCTTTAGACTGATGAGACACAAATGGAGTTATTTCGTCAGAACAAAAAGCGCTTTGCATGGCAGAAGAAGAACACCGCATTCTAAGAAAAACACCTGCTACCTACTGTCAAATTTGGTGGAGGTTCCATCATGCTGTGGTGTGCCATCCAACAGATGGCACACCACACACATTAACATCACTTTAATAAATCCCATATCAAATGGCATATAACAGAGACATTTGCACTGCATTTGTCATTCCAACAGATGGCACACCACAAACATTAACATCACTTTAATAAATTCAACACCAAATGGCTCATAATAGAGACATATGCACTGTATTTGTTACTCCAACAGATGGCACATCACAAACATTAACACTGCTTTCATGACTCTCATATCAAACACCATTTAAAAGAGACATGCATTGCATTTGTCACTCCAACAAAAGGCACACCACAAACACTAACATCACTTTAATAATCCCATATCAAATGGCATATATCAGTGACATTTGCACTTAATTTGTTATTCTAACAGATGGCACACCACACACATTAACATCACTTTAATAAATCCCACACCAAATGGCTTATAATAGTGACACATGCACTGCATTTGTTAATCCAACAGATTGTACATCACAAACATTAACACTGCTTTCATGAATCCTATATCAAATTGTATATAAAAAAGAAATGTATTGCATTTGTCATTCCAACAGATGGCACACCACAAACACTAACATCACTTTAATAAATCCCATACCAAATGGTATATAACCGAGACATATGCACTGCATTTGTTAATCCAACAGATGACACATCACAAACATTAACGCTGCTTTTATGATTTCCATATCAAATGGTTTATGAAAGAGACATGCATTGCATTTGTCACTCCAACAAAAGGCACACCACAAACACTAACATCACTTTAATAATCCCATATCAAATGGCATATATCAGTGACATTTACACTTAATTTGTCATTCTAACAGATGGCACACCACAAACATTTGTTTGTGATGCACCATCTGTTGGAATGACAGATTCAATTAATTTTATTACTACGTTGATTACAAAATACATTCCAAAAGATGGTGCACTGCAAAAGTTAACGCTGAGGTCTACCTTGATAACTGAGATTTCAACCCATCTCAGATGGGTAGCACAGCTAGTCACCCAACAAATAAAACGAACAGGGTGTCTACCATTGCCAATAATGTGGCAGAGCTATATGGAGTTAACAGCTGATGGCTTCAAATACGAGCTGTCTTCAAGTCTTCACAGTTTACCAGCAGGTATGCAGTGGCAAGGAACGTCATTAAAACACTATAAAATCTGACATAACGTCTCCAAACTGCCCAAAATGTCGGGCTATTTCAGCAAACACTGAATATTAGTGCCCAGGCCAGCATTTCAATTAGCTGCACTGTTTACAAAAAGCTCAGATTCTGTTGATATAATCAACGCCATCCTCATGAAGTAATCACTTTATTAATGAAGCATATCACTCCAATAATGAATATGTAAAATTGGAATTATGGTTTTTATTTTTTTAATGGAAACCGATGATTGAAAAAAGGGTCATAGCGGGAATAATATTTAAATCAATCTTAGAGTTTATATCCTGCTTTCATGATGAACAGAAGAGTCTTTATAATCCATGTACAGTAAAACATTTTTTAAATAAGAAAGAAAAGGTTGTTTAGACCAGGATACAAAAGTAGTGAAATTAGACTTGAGTGTGCCATTTTTTCCCTTAATGCAATATGGCTTTCTTTCAGTAAATCTGTGTATACTAATATGGGTGACAAGAATTACCCATAAATCACACATACTGTGTCCTCCCGGACCCCTTCACCTTGTGCAAAAATCATTTAAGTTCTTTTCTCCCTCATCAAACAACATTCCATAACCAAGAATGAGAAAGTGAAAAACAGGAATTTAGGAATGCTAGCAAATACATTAAAAATAAAGAATGAACTATCCGACTGACACAAGCCTTTAGGACCGCTACTATGACATTTGGCTCATTGATCCGCATTGAGATGTTTCTGCACCGTGTTTGATGGTCCGATTAGGAAACGCACACAACTGTCCGTAGAAAGTCCCACAGGTGAGCAAAAACCAAGCCATGAGGTCGAAGGATTGTGATGAGACATGGATTTGGGAAAGGCTACAATGAACATCCAGCAGTATTGAAGGTTAACAAGAGTACACTGGCCTCCATAATTCTTAAATGGAAGATATTTGGATCAACCATGACTCTTGCTAGAGGTAGCCGCCCGGCCAGATTGAGAAATTCAGGGGGAGTAGAGCAACTGTCCGGCCCAGAAGTGCGAGGCTACAGAATGAAGCTGAAAGAAAGTGACTCCGTCGCCAAAGTGATACTGCTGAGGAAAGACAAACTTGTTTAGCCGCTAATAACACAAGTGAGGCGAGCACATCAGCAAAACGAAACCTCTGAGGAGAGAGAAACTCGCTTAGCCGCTAATACAAATGTGAGGTGAGCACATCGGAGAAAAACAAAATCTCAGAGGAAGGACAAAGTCGCTTAGCCGCTAATACAAATGTGAGGTGAGCACATCGGCGAAACGAAACCTCAGAGGAAAGAGAAACTCGTTTAGCCGCTAATAACACAAGTGAGGCGAGCACATTGGCAAAACGAAGCCTCAGAGGAGAGAGAAACTCGCTTATCCGCTAATACAAATGTGAGGTGAGCACATCGGAGAAAAACGAAACCTCAGAGGAGAGAGAAATTCGCTTAGCTCCTAAAACACAAGCGAGGCGGGCACATCAGTGAAACGAAACTTCAGAAGAAGACAAACTTGCTTAGCCGCTAATACAAATGTGAGGTGAACACATTGGAGAAAAATGAAACCTCAGAGGAGAGAGAAACTCGCTTAGCTCCTAAAACACAAGCAAGGCGGGCACATCAGTGAAACGAAACTTCAGAAGAAGGACAAACTCACTTAGCCGCTAATACAAATGTGAGGTGAGCACATTGGCGAAACGAAACCTCAGAGGAAAGACAAAGTCGCTTAGTCGCTAATACAAATGTGAGGTTAGCACATCGGCGAAACGAAACCTCAGAGGAAAGACAAACTCATTTAGCCGCTAATGACACAAGTGAGGTGAGCACATTGGCAAAACGAAGCCACAGAGGAGAGAGAAACTCACTTAGCCGCTAATACACATGTGAGGTGATCACATTGGAGAAAAACGAAACCTCAGAGGAAAGACAAAGTCACTTAGCCGCTAATACACAAGCGCGGCGGGCACATCGGTAAAACGAAACTTCAGAGGAAGGACAAACTTGCTTAGCCGCTAATACAAATGTGAGGTGAGCACTTCGGAGAAAAATGAAACCTCAGAGGAGAGAGAAACTCGCTTAGCTCCTAAAACACAAGCAAGGCGGGCACATCAGTGAAACTTCAGAGGAAGGACAAACTCGCTTAGCCGCTAATACAAATGTGAGGTGAGCACATCGGAGAAAAAAGAAACCTCAGAGGAGAGAGAAACTCGTTTAGCCGCTAATAACACAAGCGAGGCGAGCACAACAGCAAAACAAAACCTCTGAGGAAAGAGAAACTCGCTTAGCAGGTAAAAAAATGTGAGGTGAGCACATCAGCGAAACAAAACCTCAGAGGAAAGACAAAGTTGCTTAGCCGCTAATACACAAGCGAGGTGGGCACATCGACGAAACAAAACCGCCGACTCTGCATTTCAATTTCTTTTCTGACGATTTCAATAGTTTCCAGGAGCCCGGGCTTTTTACAGCACGGGCGTACACAGCTAGTAAATAAATAAATAAGTGGCGCGCACAGAGTATCTTGCTTTGCACATTCACTTTGCTCTGTCGCTCGATGTCGCTGCCATTCTACAGATGTTGTTTACGCTACTCACGCACATACAGGGCTTTGACGTCAAGTCAACAAGTTTAAGGGTCCTCCCAGCAAAGAGCGTCGACCTATACCGTAACGGTAAGTTTTAGCTTTTACACGTTTACAGCTTTCATCGCCCTTTGCCCCTGGATGTCGACTTTAGTCGCCCTTGGCCACTTGTGTCGACAAAAGCTGAGGTAATATAGAGGGAGTGGTGGTTGCCTTTGCTGTTTCCTCCCAACGTCCACCACAGCTGTGCCATCAGCAAGCGTGACAATGATTTTAGAGTCATGAACACCTATGTATAGAGGGCCTACAGCAGAGGGCTCAGAACACAGCCCTGTGGAGCGCCTGTATTGAGGGTTAGGGGTGATGAAGTGCGGCCACCTGCTTGAACCATCGGAGGTCAGCAGGTGAGGCTCTTCCATAAAGATCTTTATTCTAGGACCTTTTGCCTCTTTCCTATAACTTTGTTTCGAGTTTCTTGTTTTGTCTCCTCATTCGTGCCATCTGCAGATTATGCCAACACTTTCTGATAAAACAAATAAGGAACCACCAATGAACGTACCACAGAAAATACTAAAAAAAAAAACTAATGCACTGGAAAAAATAAAAAAAAACAAAACAAAAAGATGCAAATTCCAGGCCGAGGGGGATCAGGGTGGGCTTTGAACGATTTGGCCCCTCTGTAAATTCATTAATAACTAAATTACTCAAGTTTATCCATCCAACCATCCATTATCCAACCCGCAATATCCTAACTACAGGGTCACAGCGGTCTGCTGGGGCCAATCCCTGTCAACACAGGGCGCAAGGCAGGAAACAAACCCCAGGCAGGGCGCCAGCCCACCGCAGGGCACACACCAGGGACAATTTAGGATCGCCAATGCACCTAACCTGCATGTCTTTGGACTGTGGGAGGAAACTCACGCAGAACCAGGGAGAACATGCAAACTCCACGCAGGGAGGACCCGGGAAGCGAACCCAGGTCTCCTAACTGCGAGGCAGCAGCGCTACCCACTGCGTCACCATGCCGCCCTACTCAAGTTTATAAAAAATTAAAAACTCTGTTGATATTTTTAAATAGGCATGTCTGGAATTTAAAATCAAACTATCTAAAACAGCATCTCTTGAACGTGTTTTATATTTACAAAGGAATAGATAAATACCACATGGAAGAATTTGCAATTTTCAGTGTTCTCTCAAAAATGACATCAAAGCATGCTGGTGCTGCCCTGTGTTCACACGTATTACCATCAGATAGGAGGGAAAAGAAAAGATCTGACCGGGTTTTGAGACTCTCAGAATCTAAAGGAGCTCTTTTATCTTCACAGCTTTAAACGAGGTCCATTCCTCTGAAGTGTCTTCCTGTACCTGGGTCTTCCCATGTTTAGCCTACCCTTTCACCCCACAATAAAATGTGTGTTTTTCCCCCTTTTTTCTTTATGAAGCACCAAGGAAGAATTTCTAAATTCAAGTGCTTTCAGAAGGGTCATAACATCCTGACGTGATCAAAGGATACCGTCTGAGCGCGATAAGATCTGTTTTTATAAGCGTCTCATGGCTGCAGAGTCCAGAGATCTCGGGTGCTCCAGGAGCAAACGCCACCGACGGCCTCTCGTGTCCTGCTGGCAGAGGCAAGCAAATCAGCCGCCTGTTGTCTTCTGTTATGAGAAGCTTCTCTGAGAGATAATTATGGAGGGCCTTAGCCCTTCCTGGTTGATGAAATGTTTACATAAATTGAGTATTTTTCTACAAGCAAACTGTTTATTTTAGCAATGTCTGGTGTTTTCTTGGGGGGTGGGGTGGGGTGGGGATGGCTGGTATGAAACAGAAGACTGGAGAGCCTTCTACGCAAGTAAGCTTTTATAGAGAATTCAAAAACCATCAGCGTCCATCCTTCAAAGGAATAAAATGGAACTCTGACGGACAGTTCTAGAAAGTGGGAATAAAAATCATAACTTATTTTAGAGATATTAGCACATTAGATAGATAGATAGATAGATAGATAGATAGATAGATAGATAGATAGATAGATAGATAGATAGATAGATAGATAGATAGATAGATAGCGTAGTTGGCAGGATTAGCCCACATTCTCATCACAAATGTTCTAATGAACACTTTTAGGTAAACAGATAGATAGATAGATAGATAGATAGATAGATAGATAGATAGATAGATAGATAGATAGATAGATAGATAGATAGATAGATAGATAGATAGATAGATAGATAGATAGATAGATAGATAGATAGATAGATAGATAGATAGATAGCGCAGTTGGCAGGATTAGCCCACATTCTCATCACAAATGTTCTAATGAACACTTTTAGGTAAACAGATAGATAGATAGATAGATAGATAGATAGATAGATAGATAGATAGATAGATAGATAGATAGATAGATAGATAGATAGATAGATAGATAGATAGATAGATAGATAGATAGATAGATAGATAGATAGATAGATAGATAGTGTAGTTGGCCGGATTAGATAGATAGATAGATAGATAGATAGATAGATAGATAGATAGATAGATAGATAGATAGATAGATAGATAGATAGATAGATAGATAGATAGATAGATAGATAGATAGATAGATAGATAGATAGATAGCGTAGTTGGCAGGATTAGCCCACATTCTCATCACAAATGTTTTAATGAACACTTTTAGGTAAACAGATAGATAGATAGATAGATAGATAGATAGATAGATAGATAGATAGATAGATAGATAGATAGATAGATAGATAGATAGATAGATAGATAGATAGATAGATAGATAGATAGATAGATAGCGTAGTTGGCAGGATTAGCCCACATTCTCATCACAAATGTTCTAATGAACACTTTTAGGTAGATAGATAGATAGATAGATAGATAGATAGATAGATAGATAGATAGATAGATAGATAGATAGATAGATAGATAGATAGATAGATAGATAGATAGATAGATAGATAGATAGATAGATAGATAGATAGATAGATAGATAGATAGATAGATAGATAGATAGATATTGTAAAATGATATAAAGAACATGAATAAACACTGGTGGTATCAACCTGTCAAGTTCATATAATGTCGCAGGTTTTATGAAAGTAAATGTGCAGTTCGTTGTGGAGATGTCTTTACAGACTTGAGTGTAAAACAGATGTGAAATAAGTAGCTGGTTTTCCGGGTTATTAAGAAAGATGGTAGCAATGGGTGGGTCCAGGAGGATGGACACCAGAGACGATGTCAGTAATGGAAGGGCCGTCAATCATCCAATTTGGCAGACAGAAAGAGTGAGAGAGAAAGGATCAGAAAACAGCGCCAACCCCTGGCTCGGCGGGTAACTACATTCACTAAACCTCTTAAGCTGCTTCCCATGTGCACAACGTGATGACAGATAGATATGAAGGGCACTATATGATACATTTTTTTTTAAATTATTTTTAAAAGATATTGTAACAAAATATATAAGTTTATTACAATATTAGAACAGTTTGTATTCAATTATGGTGTATCAAATATCATCCTAGTAAATGAGTTACACAAATACAGAAACTTTAAGTAATTATTCAATACTTAAAAAAGCATGATAGTATTTAAAAACAGCAATCTTACACCGGCTCTTCTAATTTTCTATAAATATTTGCCCAGGTATCATTATTACAAATTGATTTTTAATTGTTCCTCATCAATGCTGCACAGCACACCCTTCACTCTCTACTCTTTTTCAGACTCTTCAGTACGCCACACTGCCTTATGTATGTAAATTCTAGTTTTATTCTCCAAGTAACTTCAAATTTGAAAATGAAGATCACATCATATTGGTAACGTACCAGTCTCTTTATTACTACGGCTTTATTAGCGTGGCTAGCTTTGCTTGCCTGAATTAAACATTTAAAAGTTTTGATTTTGATTCTTTGTTAGATTTCATGCCCCCTCCGATTTTTAAATGTAACAGTCGATGTTTTTTCACGTAAGTTATGAAGGTACAAAAACATATTTTTCAATCTCAAACAATATAAAAATAAACGATTAGCGGTTTCTTTCTCCCCACAGAAGGCCCATTTGTCATTCATATCCCTTTGAATTTTACCACACACACACATTTCTTGCGGTGACCCCGTGTACAATTTGCCACCATTAATTCACCTGCTCTCTTATTATTTGGTGGTTTACAAATTTCTCTCCACACTCGCCTCACCTCCCCTTCCACTTGTAACGTTTCTGTCCAGCGTGTGACAACGGTATTTTTTATCTACTCTCTATATATAAAATACTAAGCCTAAAAGTGCAACGATTTTATGTGACTTTTTTGTCACGCTTTAAATCGGGCTAATTTTAAAACCTACATATATATGTTTGGTATCAATCTTTTCCGAATTTATCAAACTTTAATGTGATGTTGTTAGATTTTCAGATTCTTATTCCGTTTCTAAATTATAAACTAAAAAACATCAAGAGCTCACGTCCCGCGAGACGAGAATTTGTGCCAAGAGATTTAACCAGGCCCGGGGCCGGAAATAAAAGACAAAGAGTAGGACGGCTGCTGTAGAGGCTTTTAAATGTTCGAAGCGCCGTGTGAGATGCAGATCATGGGACACGGCAACAGCAGCAAACCAGCAGCTGATCGAGCAAAGAGGAGATAAAAAAACAAACTGGATTTGTTCCCCATTGTGTGACTGTTTAAGAGGGGTGTCAGAGGAGCGACCCCGCGTCTCCTTGGGGTGCGTTCAGCCCCTCTCTTCACAACGTGAGCGGCAGAAGTGACTGCGCGTAGTGCAAGCCAAGCGAGCAGGGGGGAACCCCCTAGTAGATCTATAAAATTGTAAACTTTTGATGCAATATAAATACAAAGCTTTCTATGTTAAAGATTTAAAAACTGCCCTTTCCTTGTTTTCACACCTTAAAATGGACTCTTTCCCAAACACTATTAGTACAATATCGATATCGTTACCTCCAGGTCAGAAAGTGAGGCCTCTTTCTCTGTTTTTTTATGCAAATTAGTAGAATTTACGAGATTTTTAGTTACTCGTACAAAGCACTTTGTCATAAATGACAAATTAATAATTTACAATTCTAATACCCAAACACTTCCTTGATGTCCAAGAGTGTCTTTCCACCCGTCTACGGTATGTCTTCCCTATCCAGTGTATATGTGTGTATGTGGAGTAGCTTCTATCCATGCGAAAGTCATGTTGAGTGTAGGTCCCAGTTAGGAAAGGCATTAGAGAAATAAAATGTAATTTTATTATTATGTCAGGACCACATACTGTAGCTGTTCTCCTCAGCTAGTGACTCCTTAACTTTAGAGGCAACATGAAGACACATCGCATCCCTGGCTCCAAGTTCAACCCCTTCCTGGCTTCCCTTTATGCTGTTTCTCGCAGACATACCTGACATGACATATGACATAATGTATGGATGTGTATGTGTGTGTACTGTAGGTAGGGATTGTTTCCCAAATTTTGCAATAAATAAAACTCCATCTCATCTTGAGCAATTCCAAAAAAAACTGGGTGATTAATATACTACGCCTCCAGTCTTGTGTGTCAAAATTGAAGCCAATGTCAAATGATGGCTCTCGGCACAGTTATGGAGAATGACATCCTCTGTATTCACATCTTAACAATAGTGGGAACTGCTTTTGACCTCGAGCGATTCCTGAAAATAGAGCCACTTTTATAAGACCTAGGAGATAAATCAAAGCACATTCTGCAATGTACAAACACGGAAAACACCTTCAGAAGTTGGTAGAATTCATTAAAACTGTATCCTTCCTCAGACAATAATGAAAAAGTATCAATTACCAGGTAAGAAGGCCACCTGGCTTTGGCTTTGTGATGAATCAGCTGGGTAGTAGCTGAAAGTGCAGCCACAATTAGCAACATTGACGAACACGGTTTCTTATCTTGTCATTGTCCATACAATCTCATGGAAAAAAACATAACTGCAGCCAGGCACTCCAAGAAAGTCCAAGACTATCCAGGTACATAAATCCATCGTTATTCCAACTTCACATCTCAGTTCAGAAAGCCGTGAAGGTACACAAGGAACCCACCAAAGATACAACTCTGGCAATAGATAGATAGATAGATAGATAGATAGATAGATAGATAGATAGATAGATAGATAGATAGATAGATAGATAGATAGATAGATAGATAGATAGATAGATAGATAGATAGATAGATAGATAGATAGATAGATAGATAGATAGATATTAGTTTTAGTATAGTAAGCGGGACAGACAGACAAACAGATTTTAATTTAGTGCAGTAGGCAGGATAGATACATAGATAGATAAAGTCACTATATAGCCACGTTAATAAAAAGACAAGCATCTGTGTTTCCATCTGGTTGCTATGTCTCAGTTACCCAACAGATGACACATCACAAATGTCTGTAGTAATAAAATGCCTTGAATTTGTCATTTCAACAGATGGCACAAACATTAACATTGCTTTTCGAATCCATTCCAAATGGCATATAACAGAGACATAGCAGCCAAATCTGCACGCCACACTGCAAACGTTATCACTCAATATGTCCAACAGAGAGTAACTGCCAGGTGGGCAGACATCAGTCTTATCTGCCTTAATAAAAAGAACAAGTGTCTGTGTGTGCGTCTGAGTTTCTGTGTGTTTAGCTGGTTATTATGTCTGCTATATTGCATTTGGTATGGGATTCGTAAAAGCAATGCTAATGTTTGTGATGTGCCATCTATTGGAATTAAAAATGTAATAAATTATATTTCTAGATAGACAGATTTTAATTTAGTGTAGTAGGCAGGATAAAACACATAGATAGATAGATAGATAGATAGATAGATAGATAGATAGATAGATAGATAGATAGATAGATAGATAGATAGATAGATAGATAGATAGATAGATAGATAGATAGATAGATAGATAGATAGATTTTAATTTATTGTAGTAGGCAGGATAAGATAGATAGATAGATAGATAGATAGATAGATAGATAGATAGATAGATAGATAGATAGATAGATAGATAGATAGATAGATAGATAGATAGATAGATAGATAGATAGATAGATAGATAGATAGATAGATACCGTAGTTGGCAGGAATAGATAGATAGATAGATAGATAGATAGATAGATAGATAGATAGATAGATAGATAGATAGATAGATAGATAGATAGATAGATAGATAGATAGATAGATAGATAGATTTTAATTTATTGTAGTAGGCAGGATAAGATAGATAGATAAATAGATAGATAGATAGATAGATAGCGTAGTTGGCAGGATTAGATAGATAGATAGATAGATAGATAGATAGATAGATAGATAGATAGATAGATAGATAGATAGATAGATAGATAGATAGATAGATAGATAGATAGATAGATAGCGTAGTTGGCAGGATTAGATAGATAGATAGATAGATAGATAGATAGATAGATAGATAGATAGATAGATAGATAGATAGATAGATAGATAGATAGATAGATAGATAGATAGATAGATAGATTTTTAACTCCTAAATTTGGTAGATTTGGACGAGTAGATTAAGAAAGTCTTTTTACCCTTTCATTATCTACACACTTTATTTATTGTGTTACAAATTTAATTTTAAATGGAAAAATTTGCCTTTTTTGCCTATCAATCTGTCAATCAATGTGTTTTCAGAAAGGTTTGCAAATCTATTAAAAATCAAAAACTGAAATTTCTCATTTATAGAAATATTCTGACCCTCCCTGAATTTACACACCCAAATCATAACTAATTATATTTTTATTTAATTATATTTATTCCGTTGTGTGTTTTTAGTGTTGTCTGTTTCATGTATGTCATTATCAGTTCTTTTTGTAATGACCATTCTTTCTTTTGTTTCTGAAGTAATGTGATCTACATTTTTTTGAATGAAAATAATGCTGTTTAAATAAATGTACTTGTGATTGTTATAAAATGGGAGTAAAATAAGGAAACCTTGTTAAGACAACTTGAAAACTTAAAAAAAAAAAATGAAAGTCTCCGCACATCTTCTATTCCTGTAGACCTTCAATGGTCGTCTTTTTCTGCTTCATATCAAAGGCGTAAGAATCCCTCCATGACAGTAAGGGCAGACGAGATGTTCCTGATAGCACAGTGAGGTTTCCTCTATCGCCAGCCATCTGAATGACTCCAATTTAAACTCCACTTTGTAAAGATGCCTCCAAGGCGCATTTAGAAAAGCAACGATGGGCTTGATGTGTAAACTGAGACGTGCTTGCGTTTGACTAATCCCATTACACAAGAATACACGGCCCTATCTCGGTGGCGATGGTGTACAAGTTAATTTACGTTTATGTTCCTGGTAATCTGCTCTAATTTCCTGCAGGCAGAATGATGCTGTCTGGAGTCTCATTTTAGTAAATGGTTTAAGACACGGCACTCTATCTCTTTTCATTCTTATGTCTGTACATCTAATAAGCTAAAAAAAATTGTCCTGGAATAACCTCTTAAAAAAGAGGAAAGAAAGAAAATGTCAGCTGGCATTTAGGTCAACACATTTGGAAACATAAGTCGAAGTCTCTTCAGGTAAACGCCTAATAATAGTCTGTTAAGGCTACTTTAGGAGAAAACTGATTTGTGCTCAACATGTAAATTGCTTAGTCAATATTATAGAATTGCAACAGAAAAACAAATAATTAAAAATTCTGTATTTTTCTGAACTTTATTTCAAGTTTAAAATAAAAAACGTAAGGTAACATTAAAAAGGATGTCTTACGTTTAACTGAGAAACAGGTGTAATGAATAACCAAGATGAAGAATTGGAAAACATTAAAAGTATCACGAATTCCTTTCTTCGTTCATTTGTTTTTAAACAGTTAAATTATGTAGTTCTTTTGTCCAACTTTAGAAAGGTGAAAAAGGTGATATTAATAACATAACGTAATAAGCACAATCACACTAATAAGGATGCACTGTGCTCAACACAGAAACAGGTGTCGTCAATGCGAAAGATAAACAACTGGAAAAATAAAAATAACGTTACAACTTTACACAGTTCATTTTTTTAAAATGTCTTTACGTTTAAAAAATGTGTAGCTGAATAAAATAAAAAACATGTAATAACATTAATACTGACGC